>NC_048303.1:12498610-12657361 GCF_013100865.1 Trachemys scripta elegans | reverse complement strand
CCACTTACCGGGAACCTGCTCTTCTGTTTGTCCTCCACCAAGTACCGGCTGCTGCGACTGGCTACCTTCCTCCTGGCTCGAGAAGAGCTCCTGGCTGCATGCCTCCAGGGATTCCGGGGTGTCTCCATCTGGCCCACCACCCTCACTCCTGTTTTCCTCCTACTCCTCCTACTCCCACCCCAGCTCTGCAGTGTCCATAGTGGTGCTCGGAGTGGAGGTGGGGTTAACCCCAAGTATCGCATCCAGCTCTTTGTAGAATCGGCAGGCGGGGGGGAGCACCCGAGTGGCCATTTGCATCGTGGGCGTTGCAGTAGGCACTCCGCAGCTCCTTCAATTTAATCCTGCACTGCAGGGCATCCCGGTCATGGCCCCTTTCCATCATGTCCTTTGATACCTTCCTGAAGGTATCGTAATTCCTACGACTGGAGCGCAGCTGGGACTGGACAGTTTCCTCCCCCCAAACACTGATGAGGTCCAGCAACTTGCCATTGCTCCATGCTGGGGCTTGCTTGGCGTGTGGAGGCATGGTCACCTGGAAAGATTCGCTGATAGCACTCCATGCCACGCCTGGCTGAGCAAACAGGAAGGGGATTTTTAAAATTCCCGGGGAATTTTAAGGGAGGGTCACATGGTTGGTTACCTGAGGCCAGGGCAGTAGAGTTTGAATTGATGACCAGAGTGGCTAGAACAGGCATTGTGGGATACTGCCGAATACTTCTGGAGGCCATTCACAGCGCATTGGGCAGCCACACTGGCGCCGCAGTGCTGCAGTGGCGGCGCAATACACGCTATTCCTCTCAGAGAGGTGGAGTACATGCAGCGCTGCAACCACGGAGATACAGCGCTGCAAATGCCTTGCCAGTGTGGACGGGGAGTGAGTTACAGCGCTGGGGGCGGCTTTACAGCGCTGCAACTCGCAAGTGTAGCCAAAGCCTAAAAGGAGATTGAGCAAATAACGATTTTTCAAACAGCCCAAAATGCCAAAAGACAGGTGAAAATGTGTCTGTACTTTCCTAGGATCACTTGCCCAGGTGAGCATTTGCTGTATTTCTTCCAAGAATGTTCTGTCATCCTGAATGGGGTGGTGAGAGGGAGAGAGATGTGATTGTGAATGGGGAAACAGATGTCCATGTGACAATCTACACATTAAGGATACGATTGGAGTCCTTTGTTTTTGGTTATTACTGAAAATCTCCAAAACAAATTCCTAGGGTTTGAAAAATCCAGTGTTTGGATTTTTCTGATTTCTCCCCAGATTTTCTACCTGCTCAAACTCCCCAGACCTGGCTCTGTACTTGCAAGTCCCCTGTTGGATGGCAAAAGAGCAACCTGCACAGAGGGTAATTGCTGGCTGGTGCCTCCTGCAGCAGAGCATGGGGAGGGATGACATGAGAATTGGCCCCCTCCTGACCTTGGCCCTTCAGCATGACTCCAGGGTTTTTTCCCATGGGACACCCCCTCACTCCTATTCAATCTCCCCACGAATGCTGGGCACCCCCTTTCCCACCTCACCACCTGCTGCCACTGTGAGTATCGGGCATACCCTCTCCCCACCAGGCACCTACTTTTCTCTTTGTTACTTTTTTCCTGTCCTCCCAGTCCCCAATATTAACCCTGATATTTACTCAGAAAACCGTGATGTTCATTTTTTGCACTGTCACCCATTTTTTAATTTTTTAAATAAACACTGATAAATTCCTAGGAAAATAAAATCCAGAAATGAAAGGCCTTAGATAGGATCTATGTTCTCAGCAAGTCTGAGAACCTCCTCCCTGGTCTACACTTCATCATCCCCTGGGGAAAGCCTGTGTATGAACCCAAATTGGAACTGTTCATCCAAATATGCCTGAACGCGAGACTGAGATCCAAATCATTCCTCGGTTTTGGTTTTGCAATTCCCAGTGCCTCCCTGATGAGGTTCCACAAACCCATACCCATCACCCCTTTATTTACTCACCTCTAATTTCCATCCTGCCCTCCTATCTCTCCTTGTCCTGGTGAATCTGAAGTGAGGCACAGGGAACACGGACGGCCTGCTGTTCTTTGCCTGAGAAGCAGCCTCAGACACTAGGCCTATACAGCTCCCCAGCAATGACTTTTGTTGAATGAGGTGAAGCCAGGGATGCCATTACACTGGGAAAGATCAGAGGGAGGCTATTTCCATTCTCAGGCCACACATCTGCCATTGGCGGTATATGGGGAGACAGAAAAGGCTTCCTGGGTAACCACGCTGCAAATTTTAGCCCTTCAGAGCCATTTTCCCTGGCACTTGCCTCACAAGCCAGGCAAGAAATCTTTTCTAAGCTTAATTTTAACCATTTGGTTTTAATTAACAGCATTTAGGAGTCATTTGTCACTGACTGAATTGCCTCCCTTCCCCCACCAGCTGCTAGACTAAATGAAAATTCATTAAATTTCATGTTCCGATACTAATGAAGCCATTTTTTGCTGCTGTCATTGCAGTCAGTGCATCAGATTTATTCCATTAATCAGCAAGATCGTTGCCCATCCTCCTTCATCCAACACAGCAGCCTAGGGCTAAAAGAAGGGATTCTCAAATCCTGCCTCAGCCTGAGATCACCCTTTGCACAGCAACCAATGTAGCACCCAAACTAGATGCTACTAAAGGTTTGTTTTTTTCCAACCAGGGCGGACTGATCTCTCCCTGTAGCGAGGCCTTATTGGAAAAACCTGGGAGGCCCCTCCCCCAGCCTAGCGGGAGGGACCACTGGACCCAGGAACCAACTAATTGTGTGGGACAACTAATGAAAAAACAAAAAGAACAGGAGTACTTGAGGCACCTTAGAGACTAACAAATTTATTAAGGTGCCACAAGTACTCCTGTTCTTTTTGCGGATACAGACTAACACGGCTGCTACTTTGTAATGAAAAAACAGAGAGTGGAGTGATGGTCAAAGGTTCAAAATAAGGGTGCCGGATGGGGACACCGAGCAGAGAACCCCAGACAGCATCCACTGCTCCTCAAAGGTGTCGAGGGAGCCAGCAGACACTGCCCAGTGGAACTCTGCCCAGAGGCATGAGACCAGGGAGGAACAGAAATAGGCCCCACAGTCGCAGAGCACTCCCTCGTCCAACATCCTCTTCCTGGTATTATAGATGGTAACTTTGGCTAGAGCCAGGAGGAGGTTGATGAGGAGGTCCCGCGATTCGTTTTTTTGCTGGGGGAATTTAGAACTTGTGTATGGCACTGGAGTGACAGCCCCGGAGACACAAGTTCTCTGGACATCCACAGACCGGGTACAGAATGGGCGGCCAGTAGTACAAAGTTCTCCATGCGGTGCTGCTAAGTGGGCCTCAGGTGGGATCTGGAAGGACCACCTCTCATAATGATAATATTGCACACTTCTCCAGCACCTTCCATGAGAGGTTCTCAGAGCTTTTTACTGACACCAACAAGTTTAGCCTCATAAAAATCCTGTTGGGAGGGAGGGTAACTGTTTTTAGCGCCAAATGGGCAAACTGAGGCAGAGCATGGTTAAGTGGCATATTCCTTTTAACGTGGTGAATTGGAATCCACTCCAGTACATTTTTTTTTATCATCAGTGTCAGTTAGCCAACACAGCACACACTATATCCCATCCATAGTGTCTAACTGCCCTGTAGCTTCAAGAAAGAAAACGACAGGTTTCAGAGTAGCAGCCCTGTTAGTCTGTATCCGCAAAAAGAAGGTGCCACAGTACTCCTGTTCTTTTTTTGAAGAAAGAAAATGGAATTGTCAACCCTTGTCTTTGACTTGATACTCTCCTCAACTTCCCCCAACTACTTCTAATAACAATTTCTGTAGTGCTTTGAATATGCAAAATATTATTTAATACCATTTTGGTAAAGGGTAACTTGAAGAATGAAGGGTTAACTCAATGAACCTCTCACCTTTAACCTTGACACAGAATCCCATTACAGTGCCGTAGGATAGGACACAACGATCTAGTATCTTGTTAATAAAAAGCCTGATGAAGGAGGAGACAAAAGACTCAATAAAACTAGTGCTGCCCAGGGGAAATTTAAGGCTGTAGACTAGAGCCGTGTGAATAATGGATTGTTGGGTTTGCTTGAAATTCCGAAATTAAAAAGCAAACAAAAAAATTCAAACCCAGCTTGGACTGAACTGAAAACAATTTTCTTGAAATTTTTGGCAAATCAAACCAAGTTTTAATATATGGAGATATACCTATCTCATAGAACTGGAAGGGACCTTGAAAGGTCATTGAGTCCAGTCCCCTACCTTCACACCAGGACCAAGTACTGTCCCTGACAGCTTTTTGCCCCAGATTCCTAAATGTCCCCTCAAGGATTGAACTCACAAACCTGGGTTTAGCAGGCTAATGCTCAAACCGCTGAGCTATCCCTCTCCCGTATTGTTTCAATTTTAAGCATCTTTTAACAGATTTGTATTTTTTAAATGGCATTGAAGAAAACTTCAAAACAAAAAGTGTTGAGAACCGAAAAAAAATCAAGCCATCCCATTTCAAAAATGTCAAAACGAAACATTTCAATTTTTTCAGAATTTTTTTTTGCTGACATGAACAATTCGGCAAAAATGGCACAAATTCAACAAAATGTTTATGTCACCAAATCTTCATTTTTTCACCCAAAAAAGTTTCAGCTGAAAAACTTGGCCCAGCTTTGCTGTATACACATGGCCTGTCTCCATTCATGGGGTTCAAGGCAGAGTGTTACTCTGACACCCCAATTTCCAGTCTCACTGAAATATGTCTCCGCTAAGTATTGCTTCACAAAACCGAAGATGAACGGGGCAGTGTCGATCAGTGGCCTCCCGTGTGCTTTGCTGAAAATAACAGACTTCACTTTGAGCTGATGTCAGATGGCTGATTAGGAAGCAATCTTCTGGGTGCCCCAAAACTCACCTTCAATGTTGAAGTCTGGCCTTTTAAAGGTGTTCAGTTTAACAGAGAGAGGCAGCTAGGCCAGCTGAATCGGCCTCCTTGTCCTTATCTCCTTCCTTCACCTTATCTACTTCCACTAGAAATTGGATTTGAAATACAGTATGTGCCTCTAGCTTGAAGCAGGGAGCTACTGCACCATCTTGCTGCTCAAAATGAGCCTCGGATGAGGGCTGCCGATAACATCACGTTGTTTCCTGGAAACCGAGCACTTGAGCAAGGACTCGTAGAAACAACTCCTCGCAGACACGGAGAAGGCTGAGATCTGAGAGATAAAAGCACTTTGCAGCAGTGGGCTCGTAATCTGCTTGCAAAACAGGCCAAGAATCAGTGAGTTGGACTGGAGCCAGCAAGCACCAAGCTCCTCTGTGACACCTCTGAGACACAACAAAACAGAGAGAGAGACACCAACAACCTGAGATGACCCTGAGAAACAGATACAGGCAAGGAGCTGAACAGGAAGGCCAGGTGATGCCTTCATTGAAAGCTTCTGCTCCTGAGCACTCGACTTCAATTTCTGCATAATTAATAATGCCGAGAAACTTATAAAGTGACTCTAATGCAGTAGCCGGAGCTCCTCAAATCAACAAATGCATCTGGGTCGCAGCTGGAAATCCAACCAAACAGAGCAACGAGATGAGTAAAAAATAACAATACTAATAAAGTAACCACATTTTATATGAATGATAGGAACCTACAGAAGATATCAGCATCCCTTGCAGAGACACACACTACTCCACCATACGGGAGCCACTCGGAGGATAGATAGGGTAGGCCTACACGGCATACCTCTTTCGGAGGGGCGTAGAGTCTGTGCTCAGGGAGAACTCCCAGCATGAGTTCAAGTAGCAACATAGATGGTGAGGAACAAATAGAGTACAGCCACGCCTGAAGGGCGCGGGTACGTACCGAAGTACACACCCCTACATGGTTCTCTACCTGCCCAAGCCATGCTTCCCTGTCTACCCTGGTATTTTTAGCTGGGTAGTGTCCTGCTGCCTCCCAACTGCGGGATCCTTTCCCATTGGAGGAAAAGACTGCGGCAGCGGGGAAAGGCTCCGGCAGGCAGAGGGGGTTGAGCCTTTCCCCGCTACCTTTCCCCTGCCAGAGCCTTTCACCGACACATGTAGCTACAGGCAGCAGTGTAGACACAGCCTGCTTCTCACTGCAGCGTGATACATACACTACACCAGAGCTGGCACTAGGCATAAGCAGACTAATTGCTTAGGGCCCCAAGCAGCTCAAGGGGGCCCCATTTTCACTTGTTTAGTATGTGTTCTGTGTGTTGGCCCCAAAAATATTCCTGCTTAGGGCCCCCCAGGTGTGTAGCGCCTCTGCCCTACACACCGCCCAAAGTGGCGTGTAGTATAGCTAAAGCTATAGAGCAGGGGTCAAACTTACTGACTGTTCGAGCCGCATAAAACAATCTTCAGAAGTTTGAGAGCCAGGGCGTACCTGCTGGGACTCGGGGCTTCAACCCTGCGGGAAACACCTACCATGGCTCGCGGCTTCAGATATGTGGCAGAGGCGACGAGTGGAGGGGGCACGTGCCCGTCGCTTGGTTCTTGCCAGGGTTTGCTGGCCCACTCCGTCACAGGTACCGCCGGGCCCCATCCCTGCATGGCAGGTGCTGGAGCCAGCAAGCTGGGAGCCGTGGCCCTGGGGAGAGGCAGTGGCAAACAGCTGGGAGCTGCAGGGAGAGCCACTGCTTTTGCTGCTGCCCCTCCCCACGGAGCTAAAGCAGCCGCCCCTCCCTGCAGCTGCCAGCTGTTTGCCGCTGCCTTTCCACACAGAGCCAACACCTGGGAGCTGCCGGGAGGGCCACTGAGGGTAAGAGGGGGGACCTGCCAGGTGGGGCTTGAATCAAGCTGCTGTGGGGGGGAACCTTTAAACTGTGCTCCCCCCACTCTCAGCAGGCACCAGTGGAAGCCCCTAGCCTCACTATCCTGCCACAGTGCTGAAGCCCCGAGCCTCCCCCCTCTCTCCCAGTCTGGTAGGCAGAGAAGGTGGGTAGACACGGGGGACCTACTTTGACTGTAAAAAAGCTGCATGTGGCTTGTGACCCACAGTTTGACTACCCCGGCTATAGAGAGAGAAACCCCCAATAGAGTCATTTCATACATCAGAGTCCTGCGTGAGTCAGATAGGAAGTTACACTAAATCCAAGACTGAGGGTACAGATACACTTAAAACACTAGAGCGGCACCAGGGCAGCACTTCGGTGTAGGCACTAGCTACACCGACAGGAGGGCTTCTCCCATCGCTGTACGTAATCCCCGTCCCCAAGAGGCAGTAGGAGCCAGGGTTGATGGAAGAATTCTACCTACACCAGGGGCTAGTCATCTTAACTACGTCGCGCAGGGGTGGTCGACCTAACTTTTCAGCGTAGACTTCCCAAAATGAGCACCACCTAGTTGTCTTATGCTGGTTAGGTTTCATGGGCTTTGGAGCATGTCCAGCAGCTAAGGAAAGGGAATGAAAAAGCAGGACACGAAATTGATCCTTGATGACTTCATTGGAGCTACTTGAATTCAGCCCGAGGGCTCTTGGATTCTATGACCAGCTTATTGTGGGACCTTAAGAAAATCACTTTTGGCAAGTCTTATTTTCAGCGGTAAAGAACCAGACTCGTAACTGACACAGTCATACTTGTACAAAATGTGGGTGTACACAAGGCCTTAGGCTCCTAGAGTGTCCAAGTCACTTCTGAAAATGGGACTTATCACTTTTAAAAATCCCACCAAATTAACCACATCTAAGAGTGTGGGTGCTCATCAACTCTGACGACTATGTACCTCAACTTCCTTTTCCGTAAAAGGGAGCCAATAACGCTGAGCTCCCACAGGTGTCAGGCCTAGTCAATTGATGGTTCCCTAGAGGCAAGGGGCTATAAAAGACCAGGATGTTATTATTGAGGCTTCCGTAGGCAGGACTTATCAAATACATCATGGACTCCTTGCATCCCTCCATTCCCCCCACAAGCTCTGTGTGCCACACCCTCCCCTCCTCCTCTATTTCAGGGACTCCCTGCATGTACCAACCTACCCCCTGCCAAGGGCTGTGTTTGCCCCCTCCTCCATATCAGAGTACCCCCGTCGCCTCCGCCAGGAGTCCTGTGTGTCCTCCCATACTGCCTCCCCCCATTCCAGACCCCCATTTTCTCCATGGCCTCCATTCCTCCCCATGGGGGAAGGGATAGCTCAGTGGTTTGAGCATTGGCCTGCTAAACCCAGGGTAGTGAGTTCAATCCTTGAGGGGGCCATCTAGGGATCGGGGAAAAAATCTGTCTGGGGATTGGCCCTGCTTTAAGCAGGGGGTTGGACTAGATGACCTCCTGAGGTCCCTTCCAAAGCTGATATTCTATGATTCTTCCCTTCCCCTATACCAGGGTCAGCCCATCTCCCCACCACTAACAGGTGCTCCATTTCCATCTTTCCCCCCTCAGCAAGGTCTCTGGGTGTGCTCCTATTCCCTCCTTTCCAACCCCCTTCTCCCATACCAGGGTCCATTGGCAGGATTTCAATGTGCCCCCATACCAGAGTGCCTAATCTACCTCCCTGGCAGGGGTTCTCTTGTGCCCCATTTCCCCATCCCAGGGTTCCCTATTTTCCCAAGCCAGGGATTGTATGCACACCTCCTCTCCCACCCCCAATCCTCCCCCTGCCCTGCCCGGCCCCTCCGACAACTATTCTTGTCACTGTGTGGGAGGTAAGTGATCCATACTGTCAACATGTTAAACTCTCTTGGGAGGAGGGGCAGAGAGGAGATGGGGTATTGTTATGATGGAAGGCGTTAATGGTTACCATCAACCAAATTGACCTATAGACAATTGCAGAGGTGCTTACAGCTGAGGTTGTGCTAATCAGATGGCTGAGGCTTCATTTTTCCCCTTTCGGTTTTCCAATTTTCCCAAAAGTCAATAAGGTTCTGGCCACTTGTGGCTAGAACGTTCCCTGAAATTTTGGAGTTCATCGGATGCAATGTTCAAAAGCTATCACATTACAGAGAGACAGACAGAAAAATGCTATTGAGTTGAGCTTAAAGTCCTTCAGAGTCTCAGCCAAAGAGCGTGTCTTGCACTGGGACATTCGGATGAACTGAAAGAAGAAACTGCAGGCACGAAATTATATACGTTCCCCAATCATCTTTAACCGAGTAGGAAGTGTGTCATAGTTTGAAGTTAGCCTAAAAAGAATCTTTCACCCATGTGCTTCCACTCCAGGAAATGAGTCTGTTCTATCACGCATATGCATCACTACTGCAGTCATCTTTATTAAAATTAGTGTGTCCTTTTCAGTCAACTTTCTAATAATTGTTGGGTAATCTAGGAGGTGAAGTAACCATGCAGTACGTCCCCCGTCGTTTCCAGTAAGAGAGATTTTGAGCTCAAACACTTTCAGAAATGCAATTCATAGGAAATGATGCGTTGCTGATTGTCCTTCTACAACCGTGCTAAGAGTTACATTAGAAATGTAAAAATGCAACTGGTAGCAAATTGCATTCCTAAAAGCGGCTGGAGTAGAAATATCCATTGCCTGGTCAGAAGGTTACATGGCAAAGGGAAAATTTAGACATTGTTCTGAACACTGGTCATTTTGCTTGAATAAAACAAGATATATTTTCATAGATTTAATTGAATTTAAGGCCAGAAGGGACTATTTGGATCATGTAGTCTGAGCTGTATATCACAGTGTAGAAGACTGGAGTCACCATTCCCCCCCACCTCCCCAATGGCATATCAACCTCCTCTCACTGAATACCCCCTCCAACAGCTGCACTGGCCTATGGTGCTCTGCCTCTTCTTGTGAGGTTGCCCTCTGGCCACATCACTTACAGGCCTTGTCTACACTGGTGGCGGCACAGAGGGTATGTGGAGCTATACACCGCAGTGAAAGGCAGGCTGCATCCAGACTGTGGTGTGTAGCTACATGCAGCCCTGGCAGTGAAAGGCTCTGGCAGGTAGGAGGGAGTGGGGAAAGGCTCCAGCAGTGGGACCTTACACTGCTAGACACAGCAATATAGACGGGGAGGTACTGCTTGGGTGTGTAGAGAGTGGGGTATAATACCTTAGGGTCCTGGCATGTCTGGACTCTACTCGCCTAGTGAGTGCCTCATCATCTACACTGCTATTTACACCCACCATAAGTGTAGGCATACCTATAGTCTCCCCCACCCCCTTCCAGGGTAACAGAGCCCAAGAAACAGAAGTCTAACATCTTTACATCAGGTCTGTGGCCCCTGAGTCTATGCCTCGTGGTCCTTACTCCCTCCTGTCTTGGGGCTTTTCAAGTCTTTATCCCTTTATATCAATGGGCTTCATGCCACCTTCCCAAGTGGCTAGGGGAACCCAGGCCCTCCCCTCTCCTCTGGGTTCCAGTCTAGGGATCCTGTAGTGAGCAGGCAGGATACGTCTATTCAGACCCACCCCCTGCTATCTCACTGGGCTTCTTCCCACCTCAGCCTGTCAGCAGGCCTTTCTCACAGCCCCTTCCTGGGCCCACTCTGTACCGGTACTCTTCTCAGGCTCCATGGCCTCTCTAGGTTCACCCTGCTTTCAAGACTGGAAGTCCTTGGGCTCTTCCCTTGAGTCCTCCAAGGAATCCCAGCTGAAAATAGGAATTTGTCACATCTGCCCTCCTCAGCCTCAAGCCTTCATCCCTTTTAAGTTTTCTCTAGGGTCTGTTCCTCATCTGAATGCCTCCAAGGGCTTTCTCATTGGCAATCTGGATACTGCCCTTTTACCAGGGCTCACCACCAGAGCTTTCTCCACCTGGTGGCTTCTCCCTGTTTCTCCTGGCCTCTTGCCAGAGTCTCAATATGGGGACAATCCCAGGGCCAATTCTTCCTCCGGGCTTCCTCTTCTTTGACCTTGCAATGAGTCTTCCTATTCCCTGCAGGCCTCTGTACTGCCCAGAGAGGGACTGTAGCGTTCTACCCATCTCTCCCTACAGCCCTCTTTTTACTCTGGGCTTTCTCTCTCCAGAGTAAACACCCAGCTCCTCCCCCAGCTGGGACTCATCTTCACTTGGGCCTGGCCCACCCTCCAGGTGCAACCAAGTACCGTAATTGCCCTCGTGCCACCCATTCCCCTGAGACCTCGCCCCCTGCTCGCTCCTCTCTACCCCCTCTCCCCATCGCTCGCCCTTATGGCCGGTCAAAAGTGGGAGGGCTTTTAAAAGTGATGGGGTCATGGCTCCCAGCACCCCCTGTCCCAGCGCCTCTGGTAATGACTGAATGTTATTACCATCCGGTGGCTGTTCAGTAGACTGTGTGAAATGAAATTGGTGGAGCACATTTTTGGCACTCAACAATAATGCAACATCGTCACAAAAGCCATCACCACAACTGGTAGATATTGGTTGCCAATTGTTAGTCATTGGCAACTTCATTAGCGCCTTCAGCAGATGGAGCAAGGCCTGAATGGGACAGTGCCATCTAGCTTCCTCTTGTGCTGCTCCCTCCAGGTCAACAGGAAAGCAGGCTGACAGGCGCTGCGCTATATGGTAGATAATAAACAGGGGACTTCATTTTCCAGGGCTGTTAATTTGATACCATTCACAAGCCGTAAATTCACATTGCTATGAATTTTAATGGTGGTGAGAATGGAAACAAGTTAAATGTGAGTGAAAAGTTCACCCTGGAACATTTCTGCTCTTAAACAGACTTATTTTTTTGCCATTGAGGCCAATAAATAATGACAGGAGGAGACGTGGATACACTGTTAAGCATGCAGCATTCCTGGCAGTTCTAGTTACATTTGTGGACTGAGCTTCTGCACTGTGCTTCCAGAGGGAAGCAGGGCCGCCCAGAGGATTCCGGGGGCCTGGGGCAAAGTGGGGGAGCAGACATAAAAAAAGGCGCCACCCGCTGCGGTGCTTGTACTCACCGGGCGGCACTCGGAGTCTGTGGTGGCGGCGGTGGGTCCTTCACTCGCTCCACGTCTTCGGTAGCACTGAAGGGCCCGCCGCCGAAATGCAGCAGTCACGTCAGACTTGTGACTCCACCAACCAGGGCGGCGCCACTGTAGTGGGTGGTGAGAGCTGTGGCAGACAGTGCGATGGGAGAGCTGAGTGCTGAGTGGATTTCAGAATGAAGAGAGTGGGAGACTGCTGCTGTAGGATAACACCACCACCTGGCTCTTCTAAGCACTTTTCGTCTGTAGATCTCAAAGCGCTTCATAATCTTTAATGTATTTATCCTCCCCACACCTCTGTGAGGTAGGGAAGCACTGTTATCCCCATCTTATAGATGGGGAACTGAGGCACAAAAAACCTAAATGACTTGCCCAAGCTCAGAGGCTGCAGCAGAGCAGGGTGTTGACTCTACCTCTCCCAACCAACCATCCTTCCTCTTTCAGGGAGCAGAGAGAGACACAATTGGGAGGCGAGGGCAGCTCCAGCCGTGAACAGAAAGGGGCAGCTGAAGAGGAAAATCCTGGAGCAGTGAAGGAGGGCGAAAGACCAGCAGCAAAAAGTGGGAAAGAAAAGGGCAGTAGCAGAGGAGTTGTGTCAGCAACAGAGCTGAATGCTGGGAGCAGAGAGTATGAAGCATGAATATACATCAGTGGGGGGCTATGGTGTCTACCTAAAGTACTGGAGCCCGATGGATTATTATGGGATCAGAATCCCTGGGAGATACTGCAGCCCCAACACTGGCACCTTGGTTACCCGTTGCGTATCCAGTGTACCATCCCTGCTGTTTCATTTCTCCTCCAAACACAGGCTTTTCTCCAGAGAGTCACAATTCACCTACTAAAGGAAATATTGCAAGTTACACAACACGTAACCCACATAGTGAAATGGAACATAAATAATCAGCCCTCGTTCCACGCTGCTGTTGGAGACAAACGTCAGGGGGATGGGAAGGATGCTGAGTCTCCCTGACAGTGTAAAGATGTTCTTCTTAGCTGCTAACCAGCAACAAGCACAGCCTTGCTGTGGGGTGCGAGGTTGACTCAGAGAGAAGCTGACACTCCATGGCAGACCATCTGCTAAAAGGCAACGCTGTTTCCCTTCCCTCGTTTGTTATCATGAGGGATATGTCTGAATGAAAGCAGGGGCCTCCTCTCTTGTGGGCTCCCCCTGCTCCTGCACTTGAAGTTATGTGCCTCCATTTGTGACCTCATCATCTCCACAGCAATCACACCAGAGGTTAGGAACACAAAGTGTGGCTTCGAAGCAGGGGGAATAAGCAATGGGGCAGATGTGCTTTAAAAAAGAAAGGGGGGGGGCTGTGGTGCAGAGGAGAAAGAACAGGCCTGCGACTCCGAGCTGGGGAACTCCAGTCTCAGCTCTGCTACGTGACCTCGACCAAGTCATTGACCGCTCCGCACCTCAATGATAGGTTAGTTCATGAGGTGTGGACACCAGAACTAGACACAGTATCGCTGTAATAGTCTCACTGAAGCTATACCCAGAGGAAATACCACCTCCCTACTCCTGCTTAAGATGCCCCAGCTTAGACAACCAAGGAATGCATTTGCCCTTTTAGCTACAGCTTTGCACTGGGAGCTCATAATCCACTGGTTTACTATGACCCCTGAATACTTTTCAGTGTCACTGCATTCCAGGATCCAGTCCCCATCTTGTAAGTGTGACCTATTTATTATTGTTATTGCTATTATTATTTATTACCATAGCACCTAGAGTCCCACTCATGGACCAGCACTCCATTGTGCTAGGTGCTGTACAAACACAGAACCAAAAGATGGCTCCTGTCCCAAAGAGCTTACCATGTAAATATGAGGCTAGAGATAACAGCTGGATGCAGACAGATAGGGGAGTGCAAGGAAATAGTGAGACTATTGATCAGCATGCTAGGCACAACAGCCTACCCATTATCTAGTCTTTTTGTAAAACTACATTCTTTCCTGTCTGTATGACCTGGCAATTGGCTGTATTAAAACTCATATGATTCAAAGGCCCCCACCATATCAAGTGAACCAGAGGGGCATTTCCTCATCATTATTTGCCACTCCACCAATTAGGGTGTCATCTGCACATTTTACCAGCAATTATTTTATATTTTCTAACAGATTATTGCTAAAGATATTGAATAGCATCAGGCTGAAAACAGACCCCTGCAGGACCCCACGAGACAGACCCGCACGAGAAACAGTTTTTAATCCACTTAATATGGGCTACATGTAACTATGGGTAGAAAATATTGAGTGCCCCTACACGACAGAAGATACAAACTAAGCCATGTTGCCTGTAAACCACTGATGGGTCTGGTTATGAATTCATAGTTTTACTTGTTGTGTGGATGAGCCCTACAAGATAGTTGCTTCACCTCCCATACCTGAAATACCAATTTGTTGACTGCAGCGACCTGGAGAGACAAGCAAAACAGCCACCTCAGGGATCACCTGTCTTGAGAACAGCCCAGGCTGGTGCCAGGAGGAATATGTTGTTTTCATTATACATTAGAGATGCAGGAAACACCTCTACACTCTGGGAAGGTTCAGATCCACCCCTGCGCTGTCTTTGGTCCTTATCTGACCCCCATCAGCATAGTATCTAAGCTCCTCACAGTCTTTAATGCATTTATCCTCACGACATCGCTGGGAATTAAGGAAGTGCTCTTATCCCCATTTTATGGGTAACCGAGGCAAAAAGCAATGATGTCCTGCCCAAAGTCACATAGGAACTCTATGGCAGACCAGGGACTTGAACAGGGCTCTCCAACAGTCCAGGCCAGCAGCTCAACCACCAACCAACCTTCTTTCTTCTAGCCCCCTTTTTAAATACTGGGTTTGTGTATTGGCTCTGGTTTCTCATGAGAAAAGAATTTCCTGCTAGATGACTCCTTTCCTCCTCCTAGGGACCTCTCTCTTTCTGGCAAATCCTCACTAGAGCTCTGCTAGGACCAGAGCTTGGCAATGCCCTTTCTAGTCCCTGCTCCAGCAGTATGGAGAATGGGAGAGGGTCCTGGAATGCTAGTCACAGTATCCAAGGGGAGGGAGTCGAAACTGGCAACTGAAGCTGATATGGGTAACAGAAAAGCTCCTCACAGTGGGATTGAATGAAAGAGGACTGCTGATGGTGAAGGAGTCTCAGGAGTACACCCTGGAATGTCACAGGTACTAGCAAACTAGAAAGGGGCATCAAGTCTGATCACAAGGCATGTGATAATTTGTGGTTTCACATTCATCTGCAACACGGTTTTCAAAGGACTTAGACAGACAGACAGGAAGTTTGTTAGTTCACATCTACTTTCTTTCTGGGTGCTGTTACACCACTTGCTAGCCTTGCAGAAGGACTTGGTTTATTTCTTCTTTTCTTTCAGCTTCACTAACCAGCACAAGGCATTGGAGAGCTTGTAATGTGCTGGGGACATGATGTGGTCCTAATAGCCGTAACATCTGGGACCGATCTTGTCAATCCTTACTCACATAGGTAGTTATTACTCATCCTTCAATAGGACTGATGGGGTAAGTGTTTGCAAGTTCTGGCTCTATATTAGGACTGTTTGCTAAATACAAGATCCTTTCACGTCACCCACACGTAGTCCACAACCGTGGGCCAAATTCCGCTCTCAGCAGCACCGGTTTAAAACTGGAAACTCTCCACTGATGTCAATATAGTTGCTCCAAGTACAAAAACAGTGTCACTGATGGCCACTTATTTCTATTAGGATTTAAGCTCTGAACAATACAACATTTTATGCAAAGTGAGAAGTATTAACAGAAGCTGTTAGAGGGGAAACAGGCAGCATACCTACAGGAGCATATACAGAATTCCCTAGGCTAACAGACTACGCGCCAAACCCTGCTCTTTTACTCACACACAGGGCCGGCTCCAGGAACCAGCTTGGCAAGCAGATGCTTGGGGTGGCCACTCTGGAGAGGGGCGGCAGGTCCAGTTATTCGGCGGACGGTCCCTCACTTCCGCTCCGAGCGAAGGACCTTCTGCCGAATCGCGATCGCGGCTTTTTTTTTTGCTGCTTGTGGCGGCCAAAACCCTGGAGCCGGCCCTGCTCACACAAGCACTTCAGTAGATTTTAGTAGGATCACTTGCACAAGAAATCTGATCAGGATTTGCTCCTATATGGTTGTATCATCAACAAGTTCATCTGCACTGCCTTAATGGTGCCAAATTTAATTTCACCAGCTTGTACATACAATAAGCGAATAGTCAGGCCAGGGATTCTCAGCTTGGGGGTTAAGTCTCCACTCAACCAGGGTCACATGACCATCCTACCCTTCACTCCCTCCAGGATGGGGTACTGGCTTGGTGGAAGGGGAATTATGAGGGAAAAGATTGAGAACCCCTGCCCTAGTCCATAAACAAATGTCTGACATGTAGCAAAAGGATCTCAACCCCAATTAATGCTCATTTCCATAGCAATTTGCTTCAGATAGAAGTTCTGGGAAAACACCTTAAAAGGCGGGGGTTGGGGGTGAGAGAGTGAGGTAGTTGCAGAGAAGCCTCTGATCTGCCTTCCTGAACTGGGCTGTGGCTTTTGAGAGAAAAAAGTCTCTCAGGTGTTTTGAGGTCTGACTGATTCCAGTTGAACCAGAAGTCTTACGAGAAGAGCCACTTTTGCAGCATTCTAGCATTGCCACCTCAGCCCAGGAAGTAGAGCTGCAGCAAAACAACAAAAAGAATGAGGTTTTTTTTAAATAACCCACAACCCTCAAAGACAAAGTGAACTCTTCTGAACTTCAAAATAAATAGGCTGCAGATAAATAAATAAACAAACAAACAGTAAACAGTTGTAGCTAGAAGTTCAAATTCTAATTTGATTCAAATTTTACTCTAATTTGATTCAAATTCTCTCATAAAATGTACTACGGCATTCTATCCTTCCAGCAGCTTCTGATCTTACTCATGCTAGTCCAAATCAAGAGTGCCGCCTTTTAAAGTCAATGGAGCTACACTAGTATAAACCAGTGTGAGAGCAGAATGTGGCCCTGCATCTTACAACAGAAAGGAATAGCTATTGACTACAAAATACAATAGTATACTAGAGTAACAGCATGAGCCGTTTGCAGTGACTTTTTGTGTGTGTAAGTTGTAGAGTTTTGGACCATTGCTATGGAATGCTATATTGTTCTACAGTAATGGACAAGTACTAAGAACCGTGCTATGTATAAATGGAGATATCCTGGCTAACCAGGTGATCTTTGGGGTCTCACAAAGGATCATATGGTAGCTTTAAGAAACTGAGAAATCAGAAATATAGACTCAGTGAAGAGGTCTCTCAGTAGCCCTCAAGGGATGTGAAGGAGGGACTAACGGAAGAATGACAATGAGTGACTATGTGCCAATTTTCACCTCGTGCCACTTACTGCAGTATGTGAAACATCCCAGCCATCAACAGTCCCTGCAAAATAGAACTGTAACCCCAGCCCAGAGCCATAGAGATAAACAAAGATTTGTACCTACGGGCAGGTTATAAACACTCTCCACTGAGCTAAGGTCAGGTCAGGGTTCACCACCTCCCTGCAGGCACAGGTCTATCAGAGACCTCCACCCTCAGCCCATCCCACGCGATGTAGGCAGAGGCTAAAGCAGATACTAGATATAATGATCTCCCATAGTCAGACACATCCAGTAATGTACTGCATATCAATAATGACCAATCTAAAAGGAGCCACCATTGGCCCACTCCCATTCACACATCATCATCTGACTCTATTGCTCCTGCTCTTTGTGGCACCCTCTACAACAGGGGTAGGCACCCTATGGCACACGTGCCGCGAGCTGATTTTCAGTGGCACTCACGCTGCCCAGGTCCTGGCCACCGGTCCGGGGGGCTCTGCGTTTTAATTTAATTTTAAATGAAGCTTCTTAAACATTTGAAAAACCTTATTTACTTTACATACAACAATAGTTTAGTTATATGTTATAGACTTCTAGAAAGAGACCTTCTAAAAATGTTAAAATGTATTACTGGCACGTGAAACTTTAAATTAGAGTGACTAAATGAAGACTCGGCACACTACTTCTGAAAGGTTGCCAACCCCTGCTCTACAAACTGTTTCATGGAAGTGATACCACCATTAAACACAGAGAGCCACAGTAGTGCTTTGTGGTGTTCTGTGCTTTACCTGGCCCTGCTGTTTTTTGTGTGTGGTGCTTGCTGCACATCTATGAATATAAAACTGTCAATGCAACTATTTAATTTTGCGGTGCTTGCTGTACATCTATGATTATTACAGTGTGTTTGTCACTGATGCTGAGTTGTGTCACACTGTACGGTAACAAGTGGGTGTTTTCAGAACTGCGAGGCACTCTACAGCATCTGTTGTGCACTAATAAAGATGACTTATTTTCCAAATAATAGAATTTTACTCAGTAACAAAAGCAGTGCAAAGAAAAACCTGCACAATTTTAAAGCAACTACATTAAAAACATCATAAATGAATGGAACAGAACTTAAAGGAAAAGGACATCCATGCCCATTTTACCTACGCATACAGCAACTGTGGCTTTCACAGGGCAGTGTATGTGAAGCTGTGGTTGTCCTTGTCCCCGAGGATGGAGTGGTAGCAGTAGGATGCAGCCCCTGATGCCTGGTGGAACACTGGTGGTGGGGTGTAGGGAGGTGTGTGATGGAGTACTTCCTGGACAGCAAAGGGAGGCGAGCCAGGGCTTGTTGAACCTGTAGGTTCACAAGAGTCTGCAGCTTCTGTGTTTGCTACCAGAGAAGCCCCATTATGTCCTGGTGCACCTCCCTCTCCCTTTCCTGCTGGGACTCCTGGGCCTTTCCCCTGTCCAGTTTTCCTTCTCCAGGCTGTCTGTTGTGTCCACTCTCCAAGCCCTTTGCTCACGGTCTGCAGGACTGGCTTGCAGGATCTCACTGAACATGTCACCCTGAGTTCTCTTCTTTCTCCTACTTATCTGGCTCAGTTTTCCACGGGTGTGGAGGGGGAACCCCTCAAGGTCCCAACGGCAGCAGCTGCAGGCAAAGCACACACAGAGGTACCATTGTCAGTCAAGGGCGGCTCCAGGCACCAGAGCAGCAAGCGCGTGCCTGGGGTGGCAAGCCGTGAGGGGAGGCCTGCCGGTCCCTGTGAGGGCGGCAGTCAGGCTGCCTTCAGCAACATGCCTGCAGGAGGTCCGCCGGCCCCGCGGATTCGGTGGCAATTCGGCGGCGGGTATCCTGAAGGCACAGGACCAGTGGACCTCCCGCAGGCATGCCGCCGAATCTGCGGGACCAGCAGACCGCCCGCAGGTGCGCCGCCCAAAGCCACCTGACTGCCGTGCTTGGGGCAGCAAAACACATAGAGCCCCACCTGTTGTCAGTACAGTCACAATGGAAAGTGATAGTTAAGATTCAGAACTCCCTTCCCTTAGTCCCTTAATGTTTGACTCAAGACAGGCTTATTGACACTACTGCTTTGGATTGCTTGTGCACAGGGCCACGCACAGCACCAGCCATGGTGAGTATGGCCCACTGGGGTGAGGGAAATGAGGAGGGAATTGCTTGGTTTCATTAAACTATGAGTACCAGGCAATGGCTCTGAATATGGACACCATTTTCCACATGCAGTGGTGAGTTTAGCTGATCTCATTCCTGAGTGTAACAAAGGCAGAAAGTGCCCAGCTGGTCTCTCTTCGGTGTCCCGAAGCCACCCAGGATAGTATGCTGCATCCTAGACCATCCCTGCGAGGTGTTTTTTAAATTTGTTCTTAAGATTCCACAGCTTCCCTAAGGGTATGTCTACACTACCCGCCGGATTGGCAGGCAGCGATCGATCCAGCGGGGATCGATTTATCGCGTCTAATTAGACGCGATAAATCGACCCCTGAGCCCTCTCCCGTCGACTCTTGTACTCCACCGCCGTGAGAGACATAGGCAGAGTCAACGGGGGAGCGGCAGCAGTCGACTCACCGCGGTGAAGACACCACGGTAAGTCGATCTAAGTACATCGACTTCGGCTACGTTATTCACGTAGCTGAAGTTGTGTAACTTAGATCGATCCCCCCGCAGTGTAGCCCAGGGATCAGTAACCTGTTCTAATGCCCTTAACTATCCTTAAAATTAAAAAGTTTTCTAATTTCATCTCCCTTGCTGCAAACTGAGCTGATTACTTCTTGTTCTGCTGTTGGTGGACATGAAGAACAATTGATCACCATCCTTTTTATAACAGCCTTTTACATATTTGATGACTTATTATGTTCCCCCTCAGTCCTCTCTTCTTTAGACGAAACATGTCCAATTTTTTCATTCATTCCTCATAGGCCCTGCTTTCTATGCCTCTCATCATTTTTGTTGCTCTCCTTTGGACCCTCGCAGTTTGTTCCTATCTTTTTAAAAGTGTGATGGCATGGTCTCCAGGCCTCACCAATATCAAACAGAGAAGAACAATTACCTCCTGTGTCTTACATACAACACTCCTGTTAATACATCCCCTAATGACATATGCCTTTTTCAGAACTACATCACATTGTTGGCTCATATTCGATTTGTGATCTGCGATAACCCACAGATCGTTTACAGCAGTACTAGCGCCTAGCCAGTTATTCCCCATTTTGTAGTTGTATGTTCGATTTTTCCTTCCTAAGTTTAGCACTTTGCACATGTCTTTATTGTCTTATTGATGTCAGACCAATTCTCCAATTTATCTAGATCATTTTGAATTATAATCCTGTCCTCCAAAGTGCTTACAACTCCTCTCAATTTGGTGTCATCTACAAATTTTATAAGTGTGCTCTCCACTCCATCATCCAATCTGTAATGGAGATATTGAATAGTGCTTGACCCAGAATGGGCCCCCGTGGAACCCAACTTGAAATGTCCTTCTAGTTTGACAGCAAACCATTGATAACTACACTTTGAGAACAGTCTTTCAACCAGTTGTGTGCCCATCTTTTAGTAATTTCACGTTGACCATATTTCCTAGTTTGCTTATGAGAATGCCATGTGGGACTGTGTCAAAAACCTTACTAAAGTCCTGAGATATCACGTCTACTGCCGCCCCCTTATCCATAAGGCTGGTAATCCTGTCACAGAAGAGAATTAGGTTGGTTTGGCAAGATTTGTTTTTTGACAAATCCATGTTGGCTATTATCACATGATTATCCTCTAGGTGCTTACAAATTGGTTCTGGTTGTTTTTTTTCTGGGTATCAAAGTTCGGCTGACTGATCTATAATTCCCTGAATCCTTTTAGTCCCGCCTTTTAAAGATAGTTACTGTGTTTTCCCCTCTCCAGTCCTCTGGCACCTCACCAGTCCTCCATAAGTTCTCAAAGATTAATGTTTCTGAGGTTGCTTCAGCTAATTCCTTCAGTACCCTAGGATAAATTTCATCAGGCCCCACCAATGTGAATACATCTAAATTATCCAAATATTCCTAAACTTGTTCATTCCCTATTCTGGCTTTTGTTCCTTCCCCCTTGCTGTAATATTGTGTTAAGTATCTTACCACAATTAACTGTTTTAGTGACGACTGAAGCAAAAGAGGCATTAAATACCTCAGCCTTCTTGGTGGCATAAATAATAAGCTGTCTAATGGAGCAATGAGGGGGTGACTTGAGAGGGACCAGGATTTGCACCATATTATTAGTAATTATTTGTACTACAATAGCATCTGGAGGCCCACAAACGAGATTGGGACCCCCATTGCTTTAGGTACTATGCAAACACATAGTGACAGATAATCCCCTGCTTGGGATAGCTTACAAAACTTACACATGTGCTTAACTTTAAGCACTCAGCACAGTCCCATTGATGGCAATGACACTACTCCCAGCGTATAAAGTTAAGCATGTGCATAAGTCTTGGCAGGATCGAGTCTAAATAAAGAAGCCATAAAAAGGACGGGAGAAAGGAAGGCTTGTTATTCCCATTTTACACATGGAGACCTGAGGCAGAGAGACATCGAGGGGCTGATCCAACTCACATTGAAGTCAATAAAATGAGGCCCATGGACTTCCATGGAAATTGAATTCAACCCCAATAGACCTGCCCAAGGTCACATAGGAAGTCTGTGGCAGAGGCAGGAATAGAACCCAGCTTCCCAGAAATGAAAGGGACCAGACTGCCAGAGTAGGTGTTACATCAGATCGCCCCTCCTCCGCCACTGTATTGCCTATATGCACCTCATCCTTGATCTGGTGGTCAGGCTTCATGTTTATTCAGTTCTTAATACATTTCTCCTGAGGCTGCCAACAGCCTGCCAGTCAATTTAATGTTGGTTTTAGGCCAGTGCCTGAGTCCTAAAAAAGGAAGCACCGGAACACACTATTCCAGCTCCCACATAAACTGCCACAACAGCATTCTGGAGCATTCCGGCACAACTCAAGCCCTGTTTTTAGGTATATGGGAACATGTCCACTCAGGGCAGGGCTGAGACCCACTAAAAATCATGTCACAGAGACCATTAAATACCCCATATGTGGCAACAGCTTCCAGTCCAATAGATTTGAACGAGCAACCTGGAGGGGAAAGGCTACATGTTCCATTATGACCGTTCCCCTGTGTCATCCAGTCAGTCCCCTTCGCTTTGCCATTTGTGTTACTGACCTTTACAGCTAACAACAAAGATTGCGTTGTCAAAAGACACAATGCAGAAAATGAATAATAGGAGAGAGATCAACATTTTTAACAAGTCTACTAAATCCTGCTAGAAAAGTTCACACAAATGATCACCACAGAGACAACTAAGTATTGAGTATCCTTAGCTTGGTCAAGTTGAGCTGATGCAGCCAATTTTTCAGGAAGAATTTGAAGGTAGGGGGTTAAATTGGGATTCGATTCTTTGGGCTTGCCTGCACTATGAAGTCATATCATTTTAACTATACCAGGATAGTTAAAGTGGTACAACACTCGTAGTATAGATGCAGGTATATGGCATTAATGGTGCTTTACATTGGCAGGGCCGGCTCCAGGCACCATCTTATCAAGCAAGTGCTTGGGGCGGCCACTCCGGAGAGGGGCGGCACGTCCAGCTGTTTGGCAGCAATTCGGCGGAGGGTCCCTCACTCCTGCTCAGAGCGAAGGACCTCCCGCTGAATTGCCGCCGCAGATCGCGATCGCGGCTTTTTTTGTTTGGTTGCTTGGGGCAGCCAAAACCCTGGAGCCGGCCCTGTACATTGGTATAGCTATTCCTGCATGGGAAGGGGAATAACTAGATTGGTACAAGTCACCTTTATAGCAGTATAACTGTGCCCATACTAGGGGATGTTCTAGGATAACTATATTGGGAATCACTCCCCTAACCTAAAACTTTTAAATGTAGACAAGGCCTTAAGATGAAATCCTGGCCCCACTGAAGTCAGTGGCAACACTCCCATTCAGTTCCATAGGGTCCAAATTTCACTCTGTATTCCCCACCCTTTTCTTTGTTTCCTCCAGGAGCAGGGTTGAGCCATGCTTTCTTATCAGGGTTTTCTTCATGAGCTGGAGCTCCTATTGCTCCCAGATGGTAATAAATCCTGTATAAATCTCATAGGCTTTGAGCTAGAAAATGTGATAGTACTGGAATTCCTTGTATTGTTCTCATGTTATATCTTTTATGGCTCAGAGCCAAGTCCCTATAAAGCCAATGGACTTCAGTGGAAGTTGGATTGGACTTTATGTGAATTATTGTAATCATCTTTGGGGAAGTAAGAAATAAGCCCCATTCTTCCAATACATCATTGACAAGGATTTACAGCCGGGAGTCGATTATGACTTTAGATAAAGATAAGATACATGGATATGTTTGAGTAACTATTGTAAAGACAACCCAGATACAACAGTGAGGAGTGGTGGATCAGTGCTTGTAATAACAATATCACAATAATAAAATCAGAATATTTTGATTTTATCTTTAATTTATCACTGGAAAGAGCAGGTCTCATCTTTATTCTGTAGCAGTGTTTGAAAGATCAGCTCTTACGAAGCAAGCAGTGTTCTCTGACATACCGCATCCACCTCATTTTTATTCATTAAAAAACACAAAAATCCAGAGTTGCGAAATAGGGATTGATTTCAAGCAATAGCTGCAAAATATTGCCCTCAGGATAGAAGTTATCTCAGTTGTAAAATAATACACAAACTAAATTTCACAAGCTCTGTAATTTTTCTCTCCCCAGGGCAATATTTTACAATAATGGCCCTCAAGCCAATTTTTCATAATACAAAATGTTCTGTTACTGCAAGGCTTATTTTTTCCTACAATCTGTCTTCTTCTAACACACCTTTCAAACTCCTTCCCGCCCTAACTTCAGAACCTCATTCCTCTCAACCTGGTTTGCCAAACCAGGATCTCCGTTTCGTTCTCTGAAATGTGAGTTTGAACTAAAGTGTTAATAATTCCCAGCATCGAGAGAGCTATTCATGGTGCTTGGAAGACTATCAGAGGTAAAGAAGTTTTATTATCCCCATTTTAAAAATGGGAGAAACTGAGGCACCGAAGTCCAGTTACTTAATCAAGATCACAGAAGAAGTCAATCCAAGCCGGAATTAGGATTCAGGAGTTCTGTATTCCCAGTCCTGTGCTCAAGCCCACTGTATCATATGTCTCTAAAGTATAGACAGCACTTAAACTAACAACAAGTGATGTTAAACTATATAAAGCAGAAGCTGAGGGCACCACTAAAGTTAAGGGTGTTTGAGGGTTCCCATTTCAAATGAAATTTTCTGGGCTTACCACACTGTCATAATAACTAATGCCACAACCATGCAAACACTGAGGGTATGTCTACACTAGACATGCTACAGCCGCACAGGTGCAGCACTGCAGCTGCACCACTGTAGAGCTGTAGTGTAGACACTTACTACAGGAGTTCTTCTGTCACTGTAATAAATCCCTCTCTCCAAGAGATGGTAGCTAGGTTGATGGAAGAATTCTTCTGTCACCCTAGTGCTGTCTACACTGGGGCTTAGGTTGGCTTAACTACATTTCCCAGGGATGTGAATTTTTCACACCCCACGAGCGACGTAATTAGGTTGACCTAACTTTCTAGTGTAGGCCAGCCTTTACACACAAGAGCAATTTTATGCACAGAAGTAGATCCATGGGTGCAAAGTTACTCATGCTTGTAAGAGCTGGTCTACACTGAAAAGATACACTGGCATAGCAACAACTTTCTGGGGAGTGAAAAAGCCACACCGCTGAGAGACGTAGTGAAGCTGATTGAAACCGCGGTGTAGACAGCGTAACGTCAACAGAAGCATTCTTCCCTTGACCTCGCTACCACATCTCCAGGAGGTGGATTACCTACAGCAATGGGAGGGGTTCTCCCGTCACTGTAGTAAGTGTCGACACTGAAGTGGTACAGTGCCACAGTGGCACCTGTGCCGCTGTAGCGTTTTAAGAGTAGCCATAGCTTCAGTATCATAGGACTGAGGCTTAGACTGTAAGCTCTGTGGAACAGGGACCATCTTGTTATTCTGTGATTGTACAGCGCCTGGCACAACGGAGTCCGGGTCCATGACTAGGGCTTCTAGGTGCTACTGCTATACACATACTAAATAATAATAATTTAAAGGGGTACTGTCATGCTAAAAATCAAGGGCCTGATTCTCACTTATGTGAAGACCTCAGTGTCTTAATGTATAAATGAGACTCAAGCCTCAGGTATTTAATAAAAACATCCTTGCCAGGAACAGCTATTGTAATGAAAAGGAATTTTGAAAAAGTCTGTGTCCTTTAAATGCTCCAGCTAGCCTGTGCAACAAACACTAGGTTTTAGTACTGGCAGAGATGTGTGTGGGACATGATATGTGGAGAAGATGTTTCTTTTCACAGCTTTAGGTTACGGTGGCTTACTTCATCTTGACCTTTACGTACATAATATGATTTATTAATGGTGTTAGCGGCAGTTCCAACATTACTAATTAATGCAGCAAATTTGTTTTCTCCAAATCAAAGTTTAATCCGGAAAGTGGCCCTCCAGGATTTCAAACAGGAGAACGGTTGAAAATTTTAAAGACACATGGAATAAAAGAGAACAATGTGTTACTCTGAGTACAGAGTAAATATGGAAGCTGACTGCTGCTAGTTCTTCCCTGGCTCTATGACCTTACTTGCCCATTGTAATTTCGCTAGCTGCTTATAAGTTGGCAAACCTCTGTATGAACTGTAGGTCAAACAAATTGGTTTGCACCACGTGATCCAAACAAGTTTGTTTAGGGATCTGAAGTATGATTTTGAAGGGATGGGTCTGAGGCTTTCTTGTGGGCGAGATGCATGCAGAGACTAGAGGATTGTGGAAAGTGGCACCAACAGCTCCCACCAATACGATGAGAAAAGAAAGTCAGGCATGATTTTTGCATTGTAACCCTTTCTGTGCTATAGAGATTTTAACCGTCACAAGATTTTCCTATGAAAAAGTGAGGGCACCCAGCCCACAATTCTTCCTGTCTTAACCATGCGGTATAAAGAACCTTAAAGGGACACATTCAAGTTGGATTAGGTCTCATGTTTAGGCTCTGTTGTAATAAATCCATGGCTACCATGACATTGTGGCTAGTACATTGCACATACTGTGGCCATACAGAACTTCATAGCAACAGCCAGGTGAGAACTCAGATGATCCATCTCAAAAATCCCAGTCTCCACCTATTAAAGGAGAATCTTCACTAGCTGTCAGCAGCATATGGCCTATGACATGCAGATGAGCAATTCCAATTCCTTCCAGCAGTGCATAGTGATGGTGACATACGCACACTAGCCATTTCAATTACAATACATATAAATCTGCCTCCAACAATCAGCAACTTTGGGGTATAACCAGATGGCATGAAAGAGGATTTCGCTCTGCATACAATTTGTCCAACATATATCAGATACATTAGGATTCATAGCATGTAACCCAAACAGGATGTAGTAAATGCTGATCTTGATTTTATAGTGCATTTCTGCCAAGGACAAAGAAATGAAGCATTAGCCTCTTACCAAAAGTCCAACCTCACGCCCCAAGGTCCAGTTCTGGCCAGAAGTCCCTCTCCCACTGAATCATAAACTGCTTATCTAAATTTAAATCTATCTAGCTAAAGTGTTTATATAGCATCAAACTTGAAAATGTCACCCTTCACCTCTCTATTCCTCAATTTCTCCATTTGTGACAGGGGGATAACACTTACCTTGGCCAAGTGTTTTGAGAATCTCGAAGTGTGTAAATCCAAAGTACTATTATTATTATAAATTCCCGCCATGTACCACACTCATGACTGATTTGTGCAGTCGATTATTTATTAATGATGGGGACCATCCATAGCCCTCCGCACCAATCAGAAGTGAGAGTAGCTCTCATCCATGCAGTCACACTGGTTCAATTGCCACTTCCCTCTTTAGAGCTGCATTATTCGGGTGGCCTTGGAATGGAAGGCACTTTGCAAAGTATTGCGAGGAACTCCCCTCGTGCAGCAGGGAATTGGAGCCAAGAGAGGAGCCGTAGATCTCTGGCCTCCAGAGAGTGACGACGGAAGGGAATTAATTGGATGCAGTTGGCTCATTCGTGCTACAGATCACTGCATGGTGACGAATCCATTCACTTGGACTGGAGTCTGAGAACAGACACACAAAGCTAATCTGAGCCGTGAGCCTTGCCTTGCCCATCAGAGCACAATGCCCTTGCTTGAGTTTCTTGCTCAGTGGAGTAGGGAGGGAGGTGCTGCTGTATATGCTCTGAAGCACTGCAGGGATATGTCTACTGCCATGGAGGTCTATGTCTTTTTGGGTGGCCCTGGCGTTTTTTGTTTTAAAAGGTCTCAAAGGATGGCATTGTAGGATGTCTAACAGGACTCCTTCTTCAAAAGGTCCTGTAAAACAGAGGGGGCCAAGGTACAAGCCCATGAACCAAACATGCCCCAGGGGTTTTAACCCAAGTCTCATGACTAACTATCTTCAAAGAGACAAGGAGGGTGAGATAATATGTTTTACTGGACCAACTTCTGTTGGTGAAAGAGACAAGCCTTCAAGCGACACAGAGTGCAATATCCTGGGACGAACATGGCTACAACAGCACTGCAGTAACTATCTTTAACACAGAGGGCTAGTCTACACTACCCACCCGGATTGGCGGGTAGAAATCGATCTCTCGGGGATCGATTTATCGTGTCTCATCTAGACGGATAAATCGATCCCCAAATTGACACGCTTACTCCCACCTCGTCAGGAGGAGTATGCGCCGTCGACGGGGGAGCCACGGCGGTCGATTTGCCGCCGTCCTCACAGTGGGGTAAGTTGAAAAGGATACATCGAATTCAGCTACGCTATTTGCGTAGCTGAATTTGCGTATTTTAAATCGACCCCCCCCCCTTAGTGTAGACCTAGCCAGAGATGTGGCTCACAAAGACCAGACCTCCGAGCAGGGAGACTTGCATGCTGGGAGCTATAGGTTTTTGTGGGCTAGACTGCCATATTAAAGATGAATTCTGCTCTGTGGTGGGTAGTCATGTTTATCTGAGGTTTAATAATTAATGTTCATTGAGCACTTTGAATATGGAGAAAGCAATAGATATCATGTGATACAGATTAGGTCTGATGAAGTTCTGGCAAGTTGCCAACGGGGCCCCCCCGCTGGACATAGTTTGTGCATCCCTGCAGTCAGTATTATTATTATTAATTTGTATTACCATAGCACGTAGGAGTTCTAGTCATGGACTTGATTGCACTAGCATAAAGCCAAAGAAAGTCCAGGGAAGTGACTCAGATTCAGTTCAGAATCTGGGTCAGTGATGAAATGTTTTAATTGCTACCAAAGACATTTTTTTTTTTTAAAGGGAAGCTTTTTGAAAAACTTTCCAGTTTAAAGAAAATACCAGTTTCCTTTAAAATAATTGCTGAATGAAAACATTTGACTGGCTCTAGTCATGACAGCTGTTCATTGCCACATGTATACATCTCCCATGGTGCACTGTAATCTTCCCTCTGACCAAGCTGTGTGGGGTGGGTGCATCATGGAGGTCACATGACTGGGGTGCATGAGTTGAGATGGAGTCCAGTTAAGGAGTCCAGTCTCCAGGGAAGGCTTTAGGCACAAGGCTCCCAAACTACGACTCCCATGAGGCCCTGCAGCACCAGAGGCTGAAGCAGTTTAACATGACATTGACTCTAAACAAAATGTTTACTAGGGTTCAACACACCAAAACAAGACATTCAGTGACATTAGAACAATTTGGATAGCGGGGGTGCTGAAGGCCATTGAAGAAAACTGTAAACCCTGTATATGATGGAAACCACTTCAAGCCAGGAGGTGCTGCTGCATCTCCAGCACCCCTAGTTCCAGCACCCCTGAAAACATTCCAACATCTTTTTATTTAGAGGTGTCTGCACTTTTCATTCCATGGAAATTTTCAGTATTTCAACATTTCATCCCAGTTCAGGACAAAAACAAAGGCCAAAATTTGGAAGGAAATTCTAAATTAGAAGGAAATTTTGATTTTTGCTCCGCTCTACACAGGAGAAGTTTGCATGGCTGTTGCCTGGGCTCTATGTGTTTTGTGAATAAAGAGGACTTCAGTCTTCTCTGTTACAAATCTATGTGCCACCATCCCTAAATACAAAGCGACACAGACACAAACATTTTGGGCCAATTCCTCAGCTGATGTAATTCAACATATTTGCCTTGGCTTCAATGGCGTTACCCTGATTTAGCAGCTCAGGAGTTAGCCTGGTATGTTTTCTGATGTTTTTATAGATACATAATTAATTACTATTATTGTATTTTAATGGTCTGTCCAGCATCCTTGGCTGGGAGGAAACATGTTTAGCAAATTACGAATATAATATTCTTTGTATTAAAATGCTCAATAATTATGGGCATGAGGAACCAATGCAAAAATCAGGAGAGAGTTGCTCTCTTGTGAGCCTTACACAGTACAAGTATAATTGATCACATTGGGCTTGTGATGGGTTAGATCACAGAACCCCCCTTGGGAGCTGCCACCTGATGTGCCAAGACTACCCCTGCCAGCTCAGGACTCCAGCACCCTGTCTTGCTGAGCCAGACACTCCCGTCTGCTCCAACACAGACCCAGGGTCTGAATCACTTGTCCCAAAGCTGCAGGTTTACCTGAAAACAGCTCACAGTAGTGTGCTTGTCTTTAGCACTCAGATGCCCAACTCCCAATGGGGTCTAAACCCAGATACATCCGTTTTACCCTGCATAAAGCTTATGCAGGGCAAACTCAGAAATTGTTCGCCCTCTATAACACTGATAGAGAGATATGCACAGCTGTTTGCTCCCCCAACTCTGAGTAAATTACTAAATAAAAAGTGATGTTATTAAATACGGAAAATAGGATTTAAGTGGTTCCAAGTAGTAACAAACAGAAGAAAGTAAGTCACCAAGCAAAATAAAATAAAATGCGCAAATCTATGCCTAATCAAACTGAATACAGATAATCTTACCCTCAGAGATGCTTCAGTAAGCTTTTTCTCAGACTGGACACCTTCCAGGCCTGGGCACAATTCTTTCCCCTGGTATAGCTCTTGTTGCAGCTCAGGTGATAGCTAGGGGATTCTTCATGATGGCTCCTCTCCCCCTCTGTTCTCTTCCACCCCTTTATATATCTTTTGCATAAGGCAGGAACCCTTTGTCCATCTGGATTTTCACTCCCCCCTCACTGGCAAAGCACCCAGGTTAAAGATGGATTTCAGGTCAGGTGACATGATCACATGTCACTGCAAGACTTCATTACCCACTTGCCAGCACACAGGTATACAGGAAGACTAACAGGTAAACACAGCCATCTGCAGACAATGGTCCTGGTTAATGGGAGCCATCAAGATTCCAAACCACCATTTATGGCCCACACTTTGCATAATTACAATAGGCCCTCAGAGTTATATTTCATATTTCTAGTTTTAGATACAAGAGTGGTACATTTATACAAATGGGATGATCACACTCAGTAGATTATAAGCTTTGTAATGATACCTTACAAGAGACCTTTTGCATGAAGCATATTCCAGTAACATTATATTCACTTATATTTTTATAAAACTATTCCAATTACATTATATTCACTTCTTATTATGTTTTTATAAAACCATATAGACTGCACAACGTCACAGGGCTTGACCTGACGCCCTTTTAAATCACTAACAAAACTTCCACTGGCTTCAGTAGAAGCAGGAGAGGGCCAAAGTAATGCTGATCTAAGAATTTTTGTTTTAAGGACATTAATAGCTTTAGACTTTTAGTTCCCAGTTTGATTTGGATGAAGGAGGCACCACAGCCAGCTGGAAATTCTCCAGTGGGTCATTTCCCTGCTGTTTACTATTTTGTTTCTTTCAAGTTGGACAGATCAGGGAGATGCAGGTTAGAGTTTATGGCAAAAATGTTTTCAAGACAAAGTCATTTACTCTGTGACCCAGCCACCACTGCCAATGATTTCACACAGAGCGATCATTGCTCCAGATCAGCCAGAACTGTTGAGTAGAACTGGGCAAAACTTTTCCAACTGAATGTTTTTCCATCAGAAAATGCCAATTTGATTAAACTGAAATGTTTTGTGGAAACATATAGTTTTTTTCAAAAATTTAATTGGAAATTATCAAAATGTTTAGTTTCAATTTTGCTTTGAGTTTAATATTATATTAATTGTATATTAACATTTATAATCTATAAAATAAAAATGTTTAGACTTTTATATTCTATTATAATAGAAGTTGAAATAATAAAGTCCAAATGAAACTTTTTGACCTTATCAAACCTAAACATTGTGGTAAGGCTGAAATGAAACATTTCAGAATATTTAATTTAATAAAAAACTCAGATTTTGAGTTTTCATCATGATTTGGGACAAAACAAAATGTTGAAATCTTGGAATTTCCCATGGGATGAAAATTCCATGTTTCAATCAGCTCTACTGCTGAACTGTGATAGATAGATAGATAGATAGATAGATAGATAGATAGATAGATAGATAGATAGATAGATAGATAGATAGATAGATAGATCACCTAAAGATACAAAGTTAGAGCATAATTCTCCACTGTCTTGCACTTTGAGTCATCATTAACACCAGTACAAAGTGCGGACAAAGTGCTACAATTCAAAGTTTTGCATAGGTGTAAATGGCAAGACAAGAGAAATCAAACTCTCTATCTCTATCTAGGTTTTCCTAAGGTCTATCACTGCAGTACGCTCCAGTGAAAGTCATCCATCTACAGCAAAGGATCAAAATGGTCAGCAGCAATGCATGTTTCCTCGCACAGCGTGGCCCGTGTGCCCCGCTCCTGACCTGGAGGGAAGTGTGATAGGGTCCATCAGCCTTTATTTTTGCATTCAGTCTTTGGACAATCCATTGAGGCTGCCAAGAACCTATCAGTTGTGATGGAAACACCCTTCCAATAGAAAATGGGCTGAGACCCACCAAAGTCATTTCACACACTGATACTCAGCTGGCCATTGTATAATTCTCAGCATAGTGTAAAAATAGGAATTTCTAATCTTTCCCTTAACGGTTCTATCTTATATGTCACAGGATTCAAACAGAAGATGCCAACAGGCTCTCTCTACTGACTGATTGGTTTTAAATGAATGAGTAGCAGTATTTATTATTTGTTTTGTGGTAGCACCTAGAGGCCACCCATCAGGAACCCATTGTGCTAGGCTCTGTATTTACATCTATGGAAAAATGGCCACTGCCCCAGAGAGCTTATCAACTAAATGAATTAGTACATAAGAACATAAAAACGGCTGTACTGGGTCAGACCAAAGGTCTATCCAGCCCAGTATCCTGTCTACCAACAGTGGCCAATGCCAGGTGCCCCAGAGGGAGTGAAGCTAACAGGTAATGATCAAGTGATCTCTCTCCTGCCATCCATCTCCACCCTCTGACAGAGTCTAGGGACACCATTTCTTACCCATCGTGGCTAATAGCCATTAATGGACTTAACCTCCATGAATTTATCCAGTTCTCTTTTAAACGCTGTTATAGTCCTAGCCTTCACAACCTCCTCAGGCAAGGAGTTCCACAAGTTGACTGTGTGCTGTGTGAAGAAGAACTTCCTTTTATTTGTTTTAAACCTGCTGCCTATTAATTTCATTTGGTGATCCCTAGTTCTTCTATTATGGGAATAAGTAAATAACTTTTCCTTATCTACTTTCTCCACATCACTCATAATTTTATATACCTCTATCATATTCCCCCTTAGTTTCCTCTTTTCTAAGCTGAAAAGTCCTAGCCTCTTTAATCTCTCCTCATATGGGACCCTTCCAACCCCTAATCATTTTAGTTGCCCTTCTCTGAACCTTTTCTAGTGCCAGTATATCTTTTTTGAGATGAGGAGACCACATCTGAATGCAGTATTCAAGATATGGGCATACCATTGATTTATATAAGGGCAATAATCTATTCTCCATCTTATTCTCTATCCCCTTTTTAATGATTCCTAACATCCTGTTTGCTTTTTTGACCACCTCTGCACACTGCGTGGACATCTTCAGAGAACTATCCACGATAACTCCAAGGTCTTTTTCCTGATTTGTTGTAGCTAAATTAGCCCCATCATATTGTATGTATAGTTGGGGTTATTTTTTCCAATGTGCATTACTTTACATTTATCCACATTAAATTTCATTTGCCATTTTGTTGCCCAATCACTTAGTTTTGTGAGATCTTTTTGAAGTTCTTCATAGTCTGCTTTGGTCTTAGCTATCTTGAGCAGTTTAGTATCATCTGCAAACTTTGCCACCTCATATTTTATCCCTTTCTCCAGATCATTTATGAATAAGTTGAATAGGATTGGTCCTAGGACCAACCCTTGGGGAACACCACTAGTTACCCCTCTCCATTCTGAGAATTTACCATTAATTCCTACCCTTTGTTCCCTGTCTTTTAACCAGTTCTCAATCCATGAAAGGACTTTCCCTTTTATCCCATGACAGCTTAATTTACGTAAAAGCCTTTGGTGAGGGACCTTGTCAAAGGCTTTCTGGAAATCTAAGTACACTATGTCCACTGGATCCCCCTTGTCCACATGTTTGTTGACCCCTTCAAAGAACTCTAATAGATTAGTAAGACATGATTTCCTTTTACAGAAACCATGTTGACTTTTGCCCAACAATTTATGTTTTTCTATGTGTCTGACAATTTTATTCTTTACTATTGTTTCGACTAATTTGCCCAGTACCGACATTAGACTTACCGGTCCGTAATTGCCGGGATCACCTCTAGTATAAATTATTTACTATCAAGCGGATTTAGCAAAATCCCTGGTTAAAAAAGAACACTGAAAAGTGAACTTCACACGAAGGCTTTGTTAGACCCACTAATACAGCGGGACTATTTTAACATGTCTCCAGAACAAATATAATGGGACTGGTCTCATGATAACCCCCTGGCTAAAAGTCCATCTGAGTCTCTATCAAAGCCTACAGGCCCCCAAAATGATTTGCGCTGAAAGGATTTTGTTTATTGCTGGCTCTGCTTGGGGGGGTTAATTGTGATTTCTATGCCTTGCATCTGTACGGGGTTAAAAAGGCAAAACAAAAAACAGTCCCGAGCAAGTCAGATATAAACAAAGCTGTGCACTCACTCTCCCTGACCTGTGAACATGCCCACTCTGACAATGTACGTACTTTGCTGGAGCACCCAGGGGTCTTTGCCAAGACACACTTTCTGTCTCTCTTATGTATAAGCTTTCCTCTTGGTCGGGGTATCACTTTCATAGCACCATAAACATATATGGTGCTGTACATACAGCCAAACTGTGCCCTCATGGAATCAACAGTAAAATACTCCTTGCCTTCTCTAGGACCAGGATTTGACCCATAGATTAAGACAAGTTCCTTGCCCCAAAGATCTTACAATGGAGACAAGATAAGATAAGTGAAGGAAAGGGAAGGTGTGAAGATTATACACCTAGTGATTGGTGTAATGTATTTATCTTGTGGCACCTTAGAGACTAACAAATTTATTAGAACATAAGCTTTCATGGGCTACAGCCCACTTCTTCAGATAGCTTATGCTCTAATAAATTTGTTAGTCTCTAAGGTGCCACAAGTACTCCTGTTCTTTTTGCAGATACAGACTAACACGGCTGCTACTCTGAAACCTGTATTTATCTTACCACTACACCCGAGTTTTAAATTTACCGCACTGTTTAATCTCTAAGGACTCTGCTGTCTTGGTAGCAGGTGGCAATTTTGTTCAGTACAGATTGTTACAGAGGAGATACATACACAGTCCTCTTCCATGGAGACTTTACTTTCGTTCTTTTTTGTTTGTTGATTTTGATGAATCTAAAATAAACTCTTTCAGACTGAAATCAATTGGCTTTTTTGTGTATGACAAATATAACAATATGGGCCTTGTCAATTGGACTGTTTTGGAAGGAATTTTTACATGGGGAAGAAAAGGTCAGTGTTTGTGAAGGTGCATACAGGAAAATGGGTCAGGTTGTGATTTACCCAAGACCACACATTGTCCAAGGAGTCACTGTTCAGGACATAGATCTTCCTCAGCCAGGTCTGGAGGCAGTGCAGGAGAAGTCTGGCAAAGGGGGCACATAGGTGCATGACACCATGTGGTCTAGGAAGACCAAGCAGGACTAGACTGTTGTGTGAGGACTGAGTCAAAGTTGGACGCTGAGGTCTTTCATTGCTAGGCAGTAAGTAGGCCCTGGCCACAACTGAGTCCAGGACTGCTCCAATAAATTCTATAGCCGTTGAAGGTGTTAAAATGGACTTTCCTGGGTTTACTTGACAACCCAAGGAGCGGGAAAGGTTGAGCAGGGTGGTGAGCATTACCTGCACTTCTTGAACAATCAACATTTGAGGAGCAAGTCATCCAGGCAGGGAAATATATGATAGCTCTGACAGTGCAGGTGCACTGCTACTACAGCCATGACCTTTCTACAAACCCTTAGAGGCATGGACAGTCCAAAGGGGAGCACCTTGTACTGGGGTTAGGGTGGATTTGCCAGCACTTGCAATTTCAAAATCAAGATTGGAAGTTTTTCTAAACCATCTAGGAATGATTTTGGAGAAGTTCTATGGCTTGTGTTATACAGGAAGATGGATTAGATGATCACAGTGTTCCCTTGGAATCTATGAATCTATAGAAGTGCTCTGAGCTCACTGTAAAACACAGGAATTTCCTGTGTGCTGGGTGGATTTCTACATGAAAATAAGCGTCCTTTAAAGTAAGCATCGCAAACCAGTCATCAACATTCAGGGAGGAGATTATATCTGAAAGGGTAATCCTCCTGAATCTTGAGTGGCGGATGAAGATGTTCAACTGCCTGAAATTCAAGATGGGTCCCCAGCCCCATGTCTTTTGGGAGATTAGGAAATATTTGGAGTAAAAGCCCTTCCCTTGGGTTGAGGAGACACCAGCTCTATCATCCCTAGATGGATCAGGGATTCTACCTCTTGCCTGAGAATGAAGGGGAAGGGGATTCGGAGGAGGAGATATAGAGGAATTTGGTTGAGAGGAAGTCCAAAATCCATTTGTCCAAAGTTAGCTTTTGGAAGGAAACAGGCCAGGCAGCCAGTGAAGGGAGTGATGGAGACTGGGTGTGCTGGGACTGGTTGATGGCTCTCAAACATCCTGTCAAAACGTGTTCTTTGTAGATGGCTGGGTCTGGAGAGGGGATGGTGGCGGGGTGGTGTATCTGCCATGCTGTACCCTCAGGTGTTTTCTCAGTGGTTCATAGAGACTCTGATAGTAGAATGGCTGTGGGGCTGGCCAATATCTATTTTGCCCTGCCTTAAAGTATTGTCTGTGAGGAGCTGGGTTGTAGATTTCTCAGGAACAGAGGGTGGCATGCATGTGTTTGAGTGACTCATTGGTCTTTTCACAGAAAAAGTTGTTACTTGAACTTTCTTGGGAAACCCTGATGACTGCAGCCAGGAAGCCAGTCTCATAACCACCAGATTGCCGGGAAGGGAGATGTTATATTGCTATATTGAACGATGCCTGAAGAGATCATATCTCTTCATCAAGGATAGCCTGGAATTGGGGCCTACTTTCCTCGGATAATTTACTGATGAACTTTGGTAGCTTGCTGTAGTTAATAAAGTTATGCTTAGACACCAGTGCCTGGCAGTTCGCAATATGGAAAAGTAGGCTGGCGGAGGAAAATCTCTTGGCATCCTTATCCAAAGGAGTAAATCTCAATCGGTATTGTCTGCTCCACAGCATGACTGCTTATACCACCAGAGAGTTTGGGTTCAGGTGAGAGAATAAATATTCTGCCCCCTTAGAGGGAATGAAATATTTCTTTTCAGGGGTAGAGCCACAGGTGGCCGGTGTGTACCAAATGTCCTTGGCAGGCTCCAAAATGACCTCCTCAATAGGACGTGTTACTTGGAAGGGAACTTCCAACTGGAGAATGGCCAGCAGCCTGTGTGTGGGATCCTGAACCTTCTTCAGCAGAATCTGGAAGTTTCCACAGTCCTGCTTAGAAGCCCTTGGTACTGTATGTAATCACCAAGAGGGGAGAGGGAAGCTGGTACTACTGCCTCCTCTGGGGATGCAGAAGAAGCCAGCAGCAGATCCAGCGGTATGGGCTATTCTGGCTGCTCTTGTTCCTCACCCTGCTCCAGGAGCAGTTGGGATTCTTCGCTGGAGGTGATCTTTGGCAAAAGCAATGCCCCAGGCACTCTAGTAATGCCAGTGGGTGGGATCATAGTGATAGAAGGATGGACTGCTTGATGGGGTACCGTTGAGGGGTAAGGGCCTCAGAGATATGGGGGTTCCCAAGGGGACCTGGAGGCCCTATCTGGCTGAAATACCATGTATGGGCCATTGGCAGAACTGACAGCACCATCTCCCGCTCTTCCTCAGAGTAAGAGTCATTGGACTTGAAGGGCGGAGCCATCAGTACCAGTTGTTTTTTGGTACCTCAGCCAGTGTGTAACCAGGTTCTGATAGGGTGCTGAGGCCTGACAGGTCAGCACTCTGATCACCGTAGGGTCCATCAGTTTCCCCAGCGATGATTGACTGAGGAAGTAGGGAGGCATTAGCCAATCCAATAGGAAGGCTGGGTGAGTTAAGGAACTAACTGGCCCATCAGATGACTAACTTGATAAAAGGCAGGAAGGTGGTGGAGGGGGAGGGAAGGGCAGGGCTAGCTGTGTCCAGGCTGAAGGAGATCCGAAGGAAGGAAGATCTTTTTTCTTCCCAGGGTCCTGATGAACAGGGTCTGAAAGTAATAGGGCCATAGTATTAGAAGAGTTATATTGCCTTGTAAAGATGGTGGTGGAGGGGACTTAAATAAATTACCTGGAGTGAATACGAAAAGAAGAGGATGTGTGTTCTGTGCAGACCAAGGATGGGGGGGAAGGAAGCCTGGGACTGTGTACATCAGGTGACTAGCATCCCAACAGTGTTGGAGAATCCATAGCCCTGTGGGTGCTTAGCACTGGTGGGTGACGTGTTGTGTTGTGAAGTCTCTCGCTATCACTGGATCTAAAAGGATCAGAGACTCCGGATCCATGAAAATTGCCAGATCCTCGAGAAGGGTGTATCGAGGTCTGACAGGAGGAGAACTAGTGGGCATCTTTGGAATTGAATCTGTTGGTGCCGGCATGGTTGTCTAGGCTTGGTGTGGAACCACTGGTGCCAAAGGTGGTCTGCTTCTAATGTCCTTATGTGCCTTAGTGGTTGGTTTTGGAGTGCTAGAAGCACCCAGTACTGTCAGTGCCAGCCTGTGATCCCATGAACTCCACATGTGCCAGCTCCGGGGTGTGGAGAGTCACTTGGCTCCAAGGGCGGGGGGAAGCTGCCCACGTCTTAGCAGACTTACGGGTGGCTTTGACCTCCTTCCAGTGAAGGTGCTCATTGTGCCTCTTTTTAGAGGAGTCTTTGTGTCTGCTATTCCGTCAGTACTGGTGAGGCACTGCTCGGCAGCTCCAGGCAACAAGGCGGGGACCGGTAAGGCCCCAGATCCAGGCAGGGCCTCATGGTGATCTCCGTCAAGTGCTTGTGAAGTCTGAACTCCTGGGACTGCTTAGTGTGGGGAGGGAAGGAGTGATGCTTACCTGTTTTTTTCATTCCCTCTGGGGCACCTGGCATTGGCTACCATTGGAAGACAGGATACTGGGCTAGATGGACCTTTGGTCTGACCCAGTATGGCTGCTTTTATGTTCTTAGATGTCACACTTCGATGGGATATGTGACTCCCAGACAGTAAATGCAGCTCTCATGTGGGTCACTTACTAGGTAGGAGAAGCAAGGCAGAAGGGGGGAAATCCCTGATTCCCACTAACTATAAATGCTCAAAACTATTTACAATGTTTTTACAGGAATGTTGAACCTAAGAAACTAGGAGCTCTGGACACAGGAGGTTCTGTCCCAGACCACAAGCAGTAGACAAGGACTGAAAAGGTGGTTGCACCAGGCTGCCGCTTACGCCCTCCATGTATAGCACGAGGGAGCATAGTGTGCAGGTATGGACCAACAGATACTGCTATGGGCTAAAATCACTAATGGATATTGTTCATAATGGACAATATAAGTCATAGGCGCCAACTCCGTGGAGGAGTTGGGGGAAGGGGTGGAGTGAGGGTGAGGCCTGGGGCTGGGCAGTGGTTGAGCACCCCAGAGGAAAGCCTATGCTATAAGTAATATGTCATAACCAGGATTTAAAAATCCCCTGTTGGCCCTTAGAATGAAGGATCTAGGGGTGTCAAGAACAGAGAGCACTGCAAGTCGGTGCAAAATAGCACTTAAAGACTTAGGGCTAGATTCACAAAAGGATTTAGGTAGTTAACTGCCACTTTAGGCACCTAAATCCCAGAATCAGGCCCAACTGGGATCCCCTGCTCAATTTTCTCTGAACTTGTAGGTGCCTAAACTCACTTGGCCCCTACATTTTTGCAGTAAAAGTACCCTAGGTGTCTACGTTTCACCATCTGAGCATGTGCACTGCAGCCCCATGCCAGGCGTCTGGGCAGGGCACCTAAGCCCTAAGGCCCAGAGCAATATATGAACTGGGAAAGTGGTGTGTGTGGGGAATAGGCATTTCTCTGCTCCCGCATAACTTTTAGCCCAGTAGTTAGGGTACTCGCGTGAGATGCAGGAGACCCCTGAGCTCAAGGAGGAGCAGTAGCAGGGGTTGGAACTAGCATCTGCCACTTCTCAGGTGAGTGCACTAATCACTGGGCCATTTGAATCACGGGCTCCCTCAGTCTCTCCTATTGAAGCTGTCACAATGTGGATAAATATTTTTTAAAAAGTCATTGGAGCAGGGAAACTGGATCCTGGATCTCCCCGGTAAGTGCTTGGATCACCGGGCTAGAGTGTCAGTCACTCATTTGCTGTCTCTCTCTGACCCCCAGGATTCTTTCATTATTTAGCCACCGTGGAACAGCTTCAACAAGGGAGCATATCCCATTGTCCAGTGGCTAGAGCACTCACCTGAGAGGTGGCAGATCCCAGTTCAAATCCTGCCTCCCAGATGAGTACCGTGCCCATCAGAAGTTAGGCGGCATGACCACCACCATGGGTGGTGATGGTAAATGTGCCCAACATCAAGAGTGGGTTTGCGTCTGAGAATCCCAAGTAGAGGAGGCACCAGTCTGCACCTCAGTGCCTATCGCAAAAGACATCCCCCTCAGCTTGGCATCTCCCAGCTCCTGGCTTAGGTGAGGAACTGCCTAGCCTGCTGGCTTTTGTGAATCCCATTCTAACGCAAGTCTCTCTCCCCATGCACTGTAGAGGGAACCTAGACACCTGAACCAGGCTTTTGTGAATCCCAGTAATTTTCTGCACAGTGATGCTGAGGGTCGCCGCACATAAGTTTCATTGTGATGCCAGCCCTTACCTGTTATATAGTGATTTTCAGCCATAGACCTTAAAGGATCTTATAAAGGAAGGGCCGTATCATTATCCCCATTTTACAGAGGGGAAAACTGAAGCAGAGAGCAGCGAAGTGACCTGTCCAATGTAACTGAGCTGGTTAATGGCACAGCTGGGTATAAAATGCAGGTCTTCTAAGTCCCAGTGCACTGCCCTGGTCACTGGGTCAAAGCATCTTCCAAATAAAGAGTACCACAGAACCTTTCATTATACTATAATGGAAGCTGATGTTTCTAGTAGTTAGAGTAAGCGATCTGAGATTAAGGCCTTGTCTAGACTAGGATTTGGAAGGTGGGAGCTAACACATGTTAGCAGCCTAAGTCAAGAATGGCACACTGCATAGTCTGCACTAGACAGGTAACCCATGTTAGCTAACACCTTCCAAAGCCTATTCAAGACGAGGCCCAGAACTCTTGGACTATGTCTACACTGCTTTTAGTGTACACAGGTCCACATACCTGCTCAAGCATCTCTGTGCTGCCCAAGGTGGCCTGTGAGCGTCCACACTACATTGGTATGCATGCCTCATACCCACCCCATACCTTGGCAGGCAGGTCCATTCACGCCCATGTTCTGAGAGGATGCAGCTGCCTTTCAGAGGGCTTTTATGTGCGCACAGAAGAGTGGTTTGGGCACGAACATGTGTCAGAGCCTCTGCCCACACTACAGTGTAGACCTCTTTGCAGTTCAGCCACAGATTCAAAGGCCTTCATTTCTCGATGCCTCTGTTTACCTGCTCTGTAAAAAGGGTATGTGCCACCTACCTTCATGGGGAGGTGAGCTATTCACTTGTTTGTCAAACGCTCTGAGGTCATCAGAAAAGGAAAGAAACTGTGTACATTCAAGGGATTCGGATGACAATGCTGCGGGGGAGACTGTTTCGCTGCGGCTGACCAAAGAGAAAAGGTAAAGGGACGCTTCACAAAGAAGAAAAAGAACAAAAAAGCAGAACTAAAATTAATTGTTTGCCCTGCAGACTTTCTTCAGGACCTAGCTGCACATGCTATGCTGTGGGATCTTCCCCCTCTGCTGCCATCATACAGATGGACACAATCCATTAAACCAGCTCTGCAATAAATCCCCTGCAATTCTCCCCCCAACTAGCCCCACAAATGTTCTGTCTGAAATTAGCTGCTCTTATTAAAGGAGGACAACCCACACTTCCCATAATAACAATGCAACAGCTGTGAATGCCCTGGGCTCTAGAGATTGGGAGACCTACTTACCTGAGATTAGCAACAGCAAGCCAGGCCGGGTGGGAGAGCAGAGCCAGATTGAAAAAAGGAAACTCGGCAGCTTGGCAGGCTGCACACGACTACGTGAGTCTAAACTGCTTTGTTACCGGGAGGACACAATCAAAAGCCAGACAAGTTCACCTGCTTGACGCCTCCGAGAGTGACAAAAATAGCAAAGGGCCAATTCAAACAGGCAGCGTCATAGAGAGGATCGGATTAGGAGGGATGGGATGAAACTAAGGAAAGGAAAATTTAAAGCCACCACATGGAAAACTTCCCTTTGGCCAAGTCAATTAGAGTGGAATATTCCCCCCCAAGGGAGTGGTTGGAGGCCCCCTTAATCGGGACCATTTAAAACTAGATAAAGCACCAGACAATGTCCTGGAGGGGAAAGGCCTGTGTTGACTGGAGATAACCTAATGGGCCAAGCATGCAGAAGTGTCCTCTGTTATTCTTGCTCCTACATCAGTTTTGTGCCCGTAAATTATTCTGCCTGTGTTTCTGTGCCTGCAGATCAGACAGCTGCTTCACCACTATCACTTATCATCACAAATTATCATGGCACAAGATGACACCTGCAAAAAGTGGAGGCCAGCTGGAAGCCTGGCTGCACATCTGGTCCAGTGGGTCTTGCCTGTCTCTAGCTTCTATTATTTTATTATCTTGATTTTCCTTAAATACACACTGGGCTAGTGCTCTGAATTCTATCTAGTTACACTGTACTTGTAACCATGGTATCTGAGTGACTATATTGTTAGTAATGCACATCAAAATGTGTCCAGAGGTAGTCTGACCTTCTGACTCACGCAGATCTACAGGGCAATGCTACCGTCTGCTTGGCCTATAGTGGACTCTTTTATTGTTGTAAAACACTCACATGCCCAGGATGGGAGTCACAGGAGCCAACAATGAGTAAATAAAGGAACACAAACAATTACAGACAAAAGTCCCCAAAGACTTTAATAATTCAGTTGCTCACCCTCTGGAACTCATTGTATAGCAGAGGAGCAGATATCTTCATCAGGCTACTGACAAGGCATACTGCACACTGTCTTAAATAATGTGTCTCAGGTTTAATTCCTGGACTTCTCCTCTATTCTCCTGGGCTGCTAGGAGCTCAGAAGTCCTGCTCTAAGGAGGGTTCCCAATGATGCTACAGTCTGGGCACACATCGATGGTCTGAAGGTAATCTGGTCTCTAGTCACCCTCTATTGTGGTGGAGCCATAGGACCTATGGGATGGGGTTTTAAGGATGGACAATAAAGACTCTGGGGGAAGAAGCTCACCTCTTTTTCTGGTGAATGTGGTGTATGTAGCTATGTAACTGCAAGAAGTTTGTTTTGTGTACTGTACCTTGACATTTCTAGGCCTTCTCCCTGTGAGCAGGGGCAGTTGCCATTAACTGAGACAGAGCTGATGCAGCATGTCCCTGAGGAGAGAGACACACTCTGCTTGGGGAGGCACAGCCTTCTCTACCCGGCTCTCCATACAGTTTTGTAACCCCAGTGTGGCCCTTGGGCCAAAAAGTTTGCCCTCCCCTGCCCTGGGGGCTTTCCAAAAGAGGGATCCCTGCCATCTCTGACTGTATTACATGCCCTGGGAGATACAGGGGCAACGTGCTTCCCTCAGCCCCATTCCTGACCTATTGATGTGACTGCTGCCATCTTGGCCAACACACCAGGGAGTGAACCGGGGACCTCCAGAGCGAAAAGTGTAGCTCAGGCGATAGCAGCTCATCTCGCTGACTGGGGCTGGAATAAACACACAACTTCTGTAGATCGGACATAAAGAGGGGACCTGTGACATACACTCACCAATGGGTTACATTTACTTCCCACCCCACTCTGCATTGCTGTGAAGGTGCTCGAGTCCCTTTTCTGCACGGAAAGTGGGAAATCTGGGTGCAGGGGGCCCTCCGGTACTACAGAGGCATCTCTTAGGCCTCTCTCATTCATGCACTGAGACAAATCAACCCAACTTGTGAAATCTGACACAACCACAGTGCAAATACCAGGACATGAAGAGACAATGGTGAAGAGTCTGTCTGTTCCACTCCCCACACAGAGAGACCTTTCCCTTCTTAGGACCCGAATCGGTGAGTCTTTCCAAGAAGCTCTTGCATGGACAATATGTTCAGACTACACCGAGTTAAAACATGCCTAGGGTCCTGAAACTCACAGCCAGCTCCGCCCCTTTCCAGCCTGATCCAGTGCTTATTGCCAGCATGTTACAATGGTTTCCTGGCTGCAGCCCCGATACTAGGTTGGCGAAGGGCTGCAGCTGCAAGTTGGCTGCTGCTTCTTAAGGGGGGGTGAGGAGGAAGCCGACTGACTTGGGATTTCCTTCAAATGACTGTGCTCAGATACTTCATTATCCCGCGCCGCAGGGTACAAGTCCAGTAAAGCTCTTCCATTTGCTTCAGGGGAGAGGGGGCGGAGGGGCTGTAGTAGAAGAGAAACCTCTCTACAGAGCACATCAAAACATGATAATAACAAGTGAGATATTATTTGCATAGGACTCTACTGCACTTACCTTGCAATGGTGGATGTCCCCTCTCTCCCCCGGTCCCCTTTGGTGGTGGCTGCTGGGAAGAAGTCTGGCTCATTTGAAAAAAGCAAAAAGAGAAGCAAAGCAGGGATGATGGCCATTTACTAAATAAACTTGGAATCAGGACAACTTGATTCTGATCTGTGTACCAGCTACAGTTGGAATGTTTTGCTTTAGAGAAGCAGTGCTACCTAGTGGTTTAAGCTCAGCTAGTGGCCTCTTCAGTGAGTCATGTAGCCCGTTAAAAGGGGATAATAGCACTTACTCACCTCCGGGGTGTTGTGAGGGTTAATGGGGATCGGTACACTGCTTAGAAGTCTAGCTACAGCCCAGTGTCCTGCAATCCCCTAGGGTAGGAATTCTGAGGGACACAGTTCGTTTGGCTGGGGAGAGATAAAGGTGTCAGGTAGAACATTTTAAGCCAAGTGTAAAACTGCTGGGTGAAATCCTGGTGTGACGTTATGAGGCTCATCCAGGCCGGGAGGGGGTTCTCTCACTGACTGCCCTGAAACTTTGGTGCCTTAATGCTATGCTGTTGTGGCTCAGAGCCCTGACACCAGTAGCCAGCCCATAAGCATAAAGGTCTCACCCTGGCTTCCACTCCAACAGCCTTTCAAGTCCCGAGTCTCCCCAAATCTGTCTCCCATGAGCGGCGGGTATCGTAGGCCAGGGGAGGCCAAGCCTCCCCTAACTCAGGTTGTGGCCCCACCCACGCTTCATCCCAATACTCTGCCCTCGTTCCTCCCTCCCCTGAAGGCTCTGCTCCAGCCGGCAGCCAGGGGCAGCGGGGACCGGCCTGGAGGATGGGCCAGTGGCCTGGGACAGCTGGGGCAGGCGGGCTGGGGTTCCTCCGGCCGTGAGGCCAAGATGGAAGCTTCAGTCTCCAGCCATGGGGGAGGCTCGGGGCGGGGAGGCAGGGCCTCGGGCAGTAGGGACCCTTGGAATTTTTCCATCTGGTTCGGCACTCCTGAAGGCATGTAACCTGCCCCCAAACACCAGCTCGCTTCAGCGCACACGCTCCACACAGTTTGCACACCAGAGACCTGCTTGGGGTAAAATAAACCAAAGGTTTATTCAATAGAAAACTCACAGATTCAAAGCCGAAGAAGCCAGGGAAGCAAACATATACAAGTTACACAGAAAATAAACACAAAGACACAACTTCAGGCTTTACACTTTCAAATGAGATAAAAATCCCTTTTCTAATACAAGTTACTTATGAACAGCTTCCCAGTCGTAGAGGGGATCCAGCCTTTCATGGTGACTGTCCCTCAGTTTCTGGATAGATTTCACTTCAAACCCTTTCCCCTTTAAAAAGGGGTTTCAGGTTTTTTTTCTTCAGTTACCATAGATATTCCAAGTGGGGGAGAGCTCCCTCCTTTCTTAGTTTTCCAAGACTGGGGTTTTCTTTCCAGTATCAGGTTGTTTCAATGTTTTCCCATTAATGTTGATGGCCCATCATTTGTCTTTTCCTGGTTCCTACAATGCTAAGTGCTCAGAGCTGGTGTCATCTGCTTGTGGAGGCAGCCTCTCCCTGCCTGGCTACTCACCGCCCCACTGTGAGGTGGAGCTGAATGTTGCAAGGCCATTCATGAGCACAGTTATATATACACACAAGTACATACATTCAAAACCATCAGCTGTATGCACATCTCATAATGACCATCGAGTTCAGAACATCACAAGCTTCCATAAAAGACCTTACTCGATGTATTTGCATACGCAATAACACTGTATACGATCAGTTGATTCAACTGCTTATTCTTTGGGTTCAAACCCCCTGTTCTCCCCTTGGGGAGGATGGTCCCCGATTGTCACCCTGGCCCCATTGCAATCAATGGCTAAAACTCCCCTTGACTTCAGTGGGGCCAGGATGTCACCCAGGGTTACCATGGAAATACAGTATCATCGAGCTGGCAGTGCACTTTGAGGCAGTTCCCTCAGGAGAATGGGACTGGCACTATGGCAGCTAAATATGATTTTGGCTGGGGCGGGGTGAGGTTGTATGTGTGCAGGAAGCAGGGGGTCTTGCTCAGGAAGGGGGTTGCTTGAAAAAGGTGCTCTTTTGTGCAGGGTTCGCTGTGTATTCAGTGTCTGGATCCCTTCCACACGTTCTGCTGACTCCCTGCGGAGCTCTGTGGAAACTTTGACCGGGGTCTGGAGCTTCTGAGCTGAATGCAGGTGAGGTTTTTCAAAGCCAACTTGGGGATTTTGCAGCCCAAATCCCATTACATTTCCATGTGGCTAAATCCCCCTCGATGGCTTTGACAATCTTAACTTGAGTGCCTGCTCCCGCTCTCGTTGAAGTCAGTGAAAAAATTCTCAGCGACTTTAATGGGATGAGGATCAGGCCCTGGACATGGCTGAGGTCAGGGCCGGCTCCAGGCACCAGCTTACCAAGCAGGTGCTAGGGGCGGCCACTTTGGAGAGGGGCGGCACGTCCAGCTGTTCAGCGGCAATTTGGCGGACGGTCCCTCACTCCTGCTCGGAGCGAAGCGGTTTTTTTTTTCGTTTGTTTGTTAGGCTGCTTGGGGCGGCCAAAACCCTGGAGCCGGCCCTGGCTGAGGTGATTTATCCCGTGTCAATTCCTCAACAGGTAGCTCTGGTACACGCTGAGCAATGGGATCTATTGTGGTTTCAAAGCACTTTAGACTGGACGTACAAAGGGGGTTTTGGGACCTGCCACTTTTAGGTACCACCAACATTCTCAAAACCACCACCCAGCGGCTGCCTGACTCCCCAGATGCGTACATTTCCACTAATGGGCATGCACATCACCACCTAAATCCCAGTGCTGCCCCAGAGCTAACAAGCAGCTTGGAGCCCTAGTGCAAGCCGAAGCCCCGACGATCCCCACCCTATCTTGCCTGAGTCTGAAGCCATGACTGGACCATGCCTACAGACTTGGGCGCTGCACAAAAGAGAGGGAGGAGAGAGAGAAAGGGTCTAGGTCCTCTCAGAGTATCCAATAGCCTGGTGGTTAGGGTACTCACCAGGCATACAAAACACCCAGGTTTTTTGGTGCAGGACTTGACCCCACAGTCCAAGGTATTGGGGGTCTTTCCTGTTGAAGCTGTTCCACTTTGTATAAATAATTAAACATTTGAGGCTCTGGGCTTAAGTCCCACCCCTTTCCTCTGCATTTCACTCCTGGCTAGATAGGCAGAGCTCTGCTCAGATTGCTGGCTTCTGAGAATCCTTTCTTAAGTGCCTAATTCTCCCCATACAAGGCATGGGGAGCCTGAGTGCCTAGGGGTTAGGCCTTGCAGCCCCTAAGTATCTCTGCAAGTCTTGGCCCTTGCCTACTCACAAGTCAACTCCACTAGCCAAAAAAAAAGGGTATAGCTTACACCTGCAATACTATGGTTAGTACAATCTCTGTGAATCCATTCAACAAGTAGTTTGCATGGGAGCTGGCTGGTTAATAAGGGCTCGTCTGCACACAAAAGTTGCAACTCTTTAAGTATACCAGTGGGGAGGGATAGCTCAGTGGTGTGACCTGCTAAACCCAGAGTTGTAAGTTCAATCCTTGAGGGGGCCACTTAGGAATCAGGGCAAAATCAGTACTTGGTCCTGCTAGAGAAGGCAGAGGGCTGGACTCGATGACCTTTCGGGGTCCCTTCCAGTTCTAGGAGATAGGATATCTCCATATATTAATAGTTGGAGCAGTACAACCCTCTTATGAGGATTCAGTTATACTGGTATAAATATACATGTATTACTATAGCTGTTCCTGTCTGAGAAGGGGAATAAGTTATAGCCGTACAAGACACCATCACATGCCTATAACAGCGTCCACACTAGGGGCTGCGCTAGTATAACCATATCGTTACAAAATATCACCCCCTCCCCCAACCAACATAATTATACTGCTAGAGAAACCAGCATGTAGACCCAGCCCTAAATGGTTGTAGTTTGAAGCTCTATAAATGATTTCGGGACAAGTTTGCGTGTGGATACTCTGATTTCAAATTGTGTGTCTTATTTCAATGTAAATGAAGTCTATCTTTTTCTGACCTAAGAAATGGGACTCTCTTAACAGCAGTATCCACTGAAATGAAGGTGTAAATAAAAGCCGATTTAGTAGTTTTTGCTCACCAGTGAGTTGAAATAGTCACAAGCTTCAGACTGTAAATAAAATGCAAGTACAATATATTATGGATATGAAATGCACACGGCTTAAACTGATTCAGCTACCACAGAAGATGCTTAATTTAGCTCATAGACCTGGATTACACATAAAGTTGCACACGTTTAAGTAAAAGTGTGATTCTAACTGATTTTGTAAAAGCAATGGAAAAGCCTGCATGGACAGACTTAATTTGATTTAAACCTGGCTTGTAGTGGTTTATCTTACATCGGTATATTTAAAAGCACATGCTAAATCAATATAACTCATAAGTGTGTCTACACAGGGGCTTTCACTATTTTAACTACAGTTGCCTACATACTGTTTACACCAGTTTTCTTAAATAGGTTTAGTTAAACCTGTGTGGATACTCTTAGGCTACGTCTACACTATGGGGGGGATAGATTTCAGATACGCAAATTCAGCTATGGGAATAGGGTAGCTGAATTTGACATATCTGATCCGACTTACCCCGCTGTGAGGAAGGCAGCAAATCGACCGCTGCGGCTTCCCCGTCGACGGCGCTTACTCCTACCTGGGCTGGTGGAGTACGCACGTCGATTCGGGGATTGATTATCGCGTCCTGACGATACACGATAAATCGATCCCAAAGAGATCGATTTCTACCTGCCGATCTGGGCAGGTAGTGAAGACAAGCCCTAAGTTCGGTTTATTTTAAACCTGTTTCTAATTGACTTAAACTAAACCTCATTTAAAGTAAAACAGGAGTGTCCACACAGGGGTTTGCATCTGTATAAAAACCCACCTAACTGGTGCAATTCTGCAGCTACACAAGCCTTCAAATGGTTTTTAAACCCATTTTAATTAAACCGGTACAACTTGTTTGCGTAGACAAGGCCACAGGAAGGCACTGTGAGAGTGGGGGACACACAAAGAGATGTGAAATTCACTATAGTAACCAAATAATCCTGAAAAACAAAAACAAACAACCTGATAGTGGGGGTATCACCCAGCCAGAGGGCATTGTCCCTGTGCTATCTGACCACCTACCGGTCCCAAATGATCAACAGCAAAATATCACATTTTCCCTTGCTTAATGTCTTTGGGAGCCACCGCTGTGGGGTGAGTGTGGAGGCGGCTTGCAAGCTCCCTATACCCCCTAAGCCTCCTTCCTTCCCTGGGAACAGGACCCACCCCACCCCCTAGGTCTCCCATGTGACCCTTTGATGCATTCTGTGGACTCAGTTTTGGGTCATGCCCCCTGGGTTGAGAAACTCTGTCTTAAAGGACTTTACAAACATTAGCGGAGCCTCACAATACCTTCCACCAGCATTATTCCCCACCTTGCCAATGGGGAATCTCAGGCACGGAGAGGCTGTGGCTTACGCAGCATCAGGTAGCAAGTCAGTGGGAGGGTGGCCACAGGAGTCCAACTCCCAGTCCCCTCGAGACCTCCCTTCATTGTGTAGCATCTCCCTCCTTCGCCCTCTCCGTAACCACACACAGTGCTGAGCGTCACACATGCAACAGCCTTATGCGAAGCAGGGGAGAGTGCTGCGTAGTGCTTTGCTCTGCAATGACAGTAATGCACAGGATTACAGAGCAAAGATAGATTTTACTGGCAAGATGAAAGGAAACTGCATCTTTAATAATTTACTTGGGTAGTTTGGAGGGAGCCAGGTTGGTGGTATCAGTGCAGTCAGAAAATCCCACCATCTGTTCCTGGGAATCTTGCTGGCTCCGCTGTCCAGCCAGAAAGACCGCAGGGGGCTCCATTTTCTCATTAAAAAGGGACAGTGGATACTCAGTGATGTCTAGACCAGGGTGAAAGGTTAAAACACAGTAATCCCTGGAACATGTTAAACTGATCTTCCCTGGAAAAAAAGAAAGAAAATCAATACAACTGTAACTGAGGTAGGCAAAGAGACATTGCTCTGTGTGTGTGTGAATTTAATAACTGCAGAATCGGATTGAATACCTTGTCTTCTGTGCATGTTACTAACGATGCTTTGGGTCAGCAGTTCTCATTGTGATCATCTCTGCCCTCCTGGATAACACAGGCCACACACCTTCCTTTTTCTGAACTTTTAGGAAAAACATCCAGTCTTGATTTAAAAATTGCCAGTGATGGAGAATCCACCACGACCCTTGATAACTTGTTCCAATGGTTAATTACCTGCACTGTTAGACATTTATGCCTTATTTCCAGTCTGAATTTATCTAGATTCAACTTCCAGCCATTAGATTGTTTATCCATTTTTCTGCTAGACTGAAGAGTCCATTATTAAATATTTGATCCCCGTTTAGGTACTTATAAACTATGATCAAGTCACCCCTTAGCCTTCTCTTTGGTAAACTAAATAGATTCAGCTCTTTGAGTCTATCACTATAAGGCAGGTTTTCTAATCCTTTAATCATTCTCATGGTTTTTCTCCGAACTCTCTCTAATTTATCAACATCCTTCTTGAATTGGGGACAACAGAGCTAGACACAGTATTTTCCATCAGCAGCCACACCAGTGCCAAATCCAGAGGTAAAATAACCTCTTTACTCCTACTAGAGATTCCCCCGTTTATGCAATCCAGGATCGCACTAGCTCTTTTGGTCACAGCGTTGAATTGGGAGCTAGCGTTCAGCTGATTATCCTAGAAGCAGTGACTCTGAAAAAGATTTGGGGGTGGATTGAGTCTCCCATCGGGTAAGTATGGCCCAGGTTGCTTTTTCCTAGATGTATACAGTTATATTTAGTCATATTAAAATGCATATTGTTTGCTTGCAACCAGCTTATCATGCAATCTGATTGTTCTGTATCAGGGACCTGTCTTCTTCCTTATTTACCACGCCCACAAGTTTTGTTTCATCTCCAATTTTTATCAGTGATGATGTTATGCAGGGCCGGCTTTAGGACCTGCGGGGCCCGATTAGACTACCCTGCGGCGGTCTGGGTCTTTGGTGGCACTTCAGAGGTGGGGGGTCCGCTCCGCGTCTTCCGCAGCACTGAAGGACCCCACGCCGCCGAAATGCCACCGAAGACCCCGGAGTGGACCCCCCCCCACTGCCGAAATGCCGCCGGAGTGGACTGCCGCCGGGTGAGCCTAAGGCACGGGCCCTCTTAGGAGTGGGCGCGGGGCCCTCTTACCCACAGGGCCCGATTCCAGGGAATCGGCCTAAAGCTGGCCCTGATGTTATGTTTTCTTCCAGGTCACTGATAAAAATGTTAAATAGCATTAGCACAAGAACTGAGGTCACTGTGGGACCCCAGTGGAAACCTGCTTGATAGTGATTCCCCTTTTTACAACTACATTTTGAAACCTATCATTTAACCAGCCTTTAACCTATTTAATGTGTGCCAGATTAATTTGATATTGTTTTATTTTTTTAATCAAAATGTCGAGCGATACAAACTCAAAACCTTTACAGAAATCTAAGTGTAATGTATCACCACTATTACCTTTATCAACCAAATTTATAATCTCACAAAAAAAGAGAAGATATCAAGTTAGTTTGACAGGTTCTGTTTTCCATAAACCCATGTTGACTGACATTAATTATATTACCCTCCTTTAAGTCTTTATTAATCGAGTCCCCTATCAGCTGATGCATTCTCTTACCCAGGATTGATGTCAGACCAACAGGTCTATAACTACTCAGGTCATCTTGTTTACTCTTTTTAAATACTGGCACAAAATTAACTTTCTTCCAGTCTTTTGGAACTTTCCCAGTGTTCTAAGACTTATTGAAAATCAATTTTAATGTTCAAGTGAGCTCTTCAACCAGCTCTTTTAAAACTCTTGGATGCAAGTTCTCCAGACCTACCGATTTCAAAATGTCTAACTTTAGTAGTTGCTCCTCCTGAGATACTAATGGAACGGAAAGCGTGTTAGCATCATATGATATGACTACGTCCCGTTTGGTTCCCAAATACAGAACTGAAATATGTATTGAACCCTTCTGCCTTTTCTGCATTATTATTGATAATTCTGCCATTTCCATCTAGTAATGGACCAATACCAGTTAGGATTCTTTTTGTTCCTAACATACTTTAAAAAACTCCTTCTTATCATCCTTAACTCTGCTGGTCATAAATTTTTCCCTTTGGCCTTTTGCTTCCCATATAAATCTTCTACAATTCCTATCTTCTGATTTATATTACTTACTATCAACTTCCCCTTTTCCCATGTATTATACATTAATTTTTGTAACTGCCTTCACTTCCCCTCTAAACCCGGTGAGTCTTTTAACCAATACACCCTTCTTCCTCAATTATAGCTTTTGGGGGCATCTAGTAAAGTGTTACTAAACAATTCCCAATTATCATTCACATTTTTCTGATTAAATTCTTCCTCCCAACTGATATGACTCATAATTGTTTTCAGCTTTGTGAAACTAGCCCTTTTAATGCACCAACTACATATATTACTGGTCTGGACTTTATTCAGTTTGCACATGATCAATGTGATCAAGTCATGATCACTTGTACCTAAGATGCCATTAATTTTTAGTTCTGTGATCAGTTCCTTTTTAGCTGTGAAGACTAAGTCTAAGATAGAATCATCCCGTGTTGATGTTATTAACAGTTTTGGCTTGTGCAGAATTGGGGTAGCCTATGGGGCCAGGAGAGAACTCTTACAGCCAGCTTTGCACAACATTTGAACCGGCTGGGTTTCCAGGGCAGAGTTGGGCTCATGCTGCAAAGTTTGGCTCAGTAAAGGAACTTTCCCACAGCTAGGGAATACCTGGATCCTTGATTTAGCAATTAAGACTTCGGGGCCTGATCCTCAAAGGAACACCAGGAACTCCCATAAAAGCCAATGGGAGATGTGGATGTTTCATGTAAACGGCCCTTGATTTGGGCCTTCATCTTCATTAAGGTTAACTGGCTGCCCTAAAGGGAACCAGCAGTATTGGATAAGCCATGGGTGCTGAATTATTTTGTGTGAGGGGGGCTGTTACTTTTTTATAGAGCTCCGACATGAAATATGTGAGGAACACAAATACTACAAAAACAAAAACAACCCTCCCTCCCCGCAAAACGTGGCAAAATAAGGAGGCAATGGAAGTTTCTAAACATTGATTTCAATATTTATTCTGTGATTAATATCACAATTCACCATAATAGTTGCACTATTTGTCATCCATTTTGATGAAACCATAATATAATAAAAATGATAGTTTCAGCAAGTGAGTTTTTGCATATATTAAAATGCAGACTTTTACAACAGCAACAAAAATGTGCAAACCCCTTTTCTCCCCAAAGTAACAAAACAAAAGCTTATACTGAGGTATTTAGTCATGCTATCAATTTCAACAGAAGCAGGGGAAAAGAGAATCTAATGGATATCGCTTTGGATGCCCCTGCGCTGTTTCTTCGTGGGGAATGGAATCAGATCAGTAGCAGAGCCAGAAGACTGGGCCTGATCCAATGCCCACTGAAGCCAAATACAGTCTTTTTGCATTGACTTCAGTGGGCATTGCATGGACTCTCGGGGCCCAAATTTGTTCCCATTGAAGCCAACGGCAAAACTCTAATGACTTTAATGGGAGGATCCAGCCTTCTAAAGCCTGGATCATGTGAAATTGCGAGCGCCTTAATTTTCCATTCTGAGCCCTCTGCATGGCACAGGATTGGGGCCTTAGAGAGGAGTACAGGACAGGGTGATAATGGATCAGACATGCAGCACAGTCTGCTGTATAATAAAGGAAGGAAGAATGAATCCCTCCTTTAAATTTCTAACCAGACAGGTATTTTTTTTCTTCCATACTTAGTTCCAAGCTCAACAAAATAAACATCTTAGCAGACCACCAAAACTGATACCACATATCAAGAGAGAGATGGTGAAATGTCAGGCTTTAAACATTTATTATGCAGATGATGTATTTTATAGCATACAGTGGTTCTGGATGTTCTATAAACAAGACTGAATTGCCATGAAGAGTTATCTCCCTTGTCTTAACCGTCTGGGAAAAGCAGAAAATGATGGTGTTTTTCTCCCCTAGTACAAATAGCTAGTCTCTTCCCCCCAAAATATTTTTCCTTTTCTCTTTTTTTAAAAAAGCGCCTAGTTTAACAAATGTGATAAATGATTAAATTTTCAAACACAATAAATACATTTAAAAAAATCATTGTTAGCGTGACTGTGTTCTGAAGGAAACCACAACTCCCTTTGCTTTTGACACCGGACTTCGAAAGCTTTAGTGATATTTCTCCTGGAGATCACAAAAGGATGGGATAATAACTTAGTGGAAAGAACAAAATTAGTGTAAATCCACAGAACGCCCAGAGGGGGAATAAAAATCAAGTTTAAGATTCTGAGACTTCCAAGTGAGAGGTGTTTGTAAAAATAAGGCTAAGCTTGTGAACGAAAATAAATCATAGGGGCTTCTAACAATTTTTCTTTCAAAGTCATCCATCACGCCAAGAATAGATACAAATTAATCTCCTTCAGGGGCAAGGGGAGAACCAAGCATATCACTTACTTCACTACTTTCCCCTCTTTGTGTTTCACCTTTCATATAAACGATGTCTTCTCCAAACAGTGGTGAAATCCCTCGCGGGAAAAAACACAGGTCACTTTGTGGAGAACTAAAACCTTCGATTCGGAAATAATTTCACTAGGAACCAGTCTAATCATATGCCATATAGATTCTGGGCAGACGGCTAACCACTTTGTAGTGGCAGACTCCACAAATCTGTTCTTCATTTGAGCTTCTCCCTCTCCCTTCATCCTCTCAGTAAATTTAGTTACTGTAACACAGAGAAAATGTTCTTTGCCTGTGTAGCTTCATCTCAGGGATTTCTCAACAGTATCACTGCTTTTCTCCACCTAGATCCTCAAACCACAGATGAGGAGATATCTTCTCAGGGCAGAGGGCGGGACAAATTTAATGACCTATGGATGAAGGGCCAGATCCTAAGCTGGTGTGACCTGAGATAGCTTCAGTGACGCTTCTCCAACTCACATCAGCTGAAGATCTGACCTGACATATCTAAGCCCTGGTCTACATGGAGGGGGGACGGGGCGGGGGATCGATCTAAGTTACGCAATTTCAGCTACGTGAATAATGTAGCAGAAGTCAACGTACTTAGATCGACTTACCATGGTGTCTTCACCGTGGTGAGTCGACTGCTGCTGCTCCCCCGTCGACTCTGCCTGCACCTCTCGCGGCACTGTAGTACAGGAGTTGACGGGAGAGCGCTTGGGGGTCGATTTATCACGTCTAGACTAGACACGATAAATCGATCCACTCTGGTTTGATCACTGCCCGCTGATCCAGCGGGTAGTGTAGACATACCCTACCTGGACTTCCCGTCCCCTCCCCCCACTGATTTAATTTTGAGGGAACAATTTTTGAAATCTACGTTTATTGAGAACACAAAGGTTGAAACTGGCCAAAACTAATGAAGAAACATAAATGGTAACTCATGTTCCTTCAAAAGGTAACTCAGTGCACACTAAGGCTACGTCTACACTAGGGAGTTTACAGCAGCAGAGCTGTCCCGATGCATCTGCGCCGCTGTAAGATCTCTCGTGTAGCCGCTCTATGCCCACGGGAGAGAGCTCTCCTGTTGACATAATTAAACTACCCCCAATGAGCAGCGGTGGCTATGTCAGCAGGAGAAGCTGTCCCACAGACAGCACAGTGCACTCTACCACTTATGCCAGCGAAACGTATGTCGCTCAGGGGTGTGCTTTTTCACATCTCTGAGTGACAAAAGTTTGCGGACATAAATGCTAGTGTAGACGTGGCCTTAATAATTACAGGTTTTGGTGGCTATAAAGAATGGAAAAAACAAACCAACTCACTTGGATTTTTGTACTTGACCTTACCATGACTAGTGAAAATATTAAAAACAGAGATGGTTTTACAGTGCTGATTTCTAGACATTTCTAGTGAACCTATAATATTGGATCTAGTTGTATCTTGGCATCACTTCTTTTGCTGGAGGCTTCCCACCACAGAGCATCTTATCGAATGCATGTTATTTACACCAGTGGTACTGGTGATGCTTTCACATTCATATGGTGGACAGTCTCTCACTATTGAGAAACCTGGAAACATAAATTGGTGACCACTCTTAGATGGAGAAAAACGCTATTTTGTACTGTTTCTTTCATTCCTTAGCAATGCTGTTCAGTGGTAGCAATGTCATAGATAAAGTTTATTGTTATCAATGGACTTTCAAAAGATATGATTGGTGGTGTGTATAGTTCCAGGGGAAAAAATACATTTTCAGTCAACATTTAGATTCACGGGTACCTATGGAACAATCAAAATTTCAAATTACAAAGCAGTTAATGGCAGAATGAACACACTTTAATTGTCATACACAAATCACAAATCATTGAAAGATGGATTTCACATCACGGGAAGTTCTTAGACACTGTCCAAAAAAGGCTGGGGGAAAATTTCAGGGCGACAGAACAAAGTAACAGGCCAAATCCATTAAACCTGAATATCTGGGTACAGGACTGCAGCTAGAAGGCAACCTCTAGTAAAGGAAAACTATAACTAAACCTTCATGGCTGGCGGTGGAGAAGCATTTGAACAGAATTACTGTCATGTGGCTTGGCTTTGCCTCTTGGTGCTCCAAGAAAATTCCCAGTGATTAGGTGAAAATTCAAGTCTTAGAAATGCAATTTCCAATTCTCCTCTGGGTTCTTCTTTTTTCCCTTCCTTTGATACAGTCAGAGGTCAACTTGGAAATGTTGCAGATTATACTGGGTGAAAGACAGGAGCCACAAAAGCTGGCATGTATACTGGGAGGGCTGGGAACAGGAGCTGGAGATCGTGGTTATCAGAGGGCTCAATTCGATCATTCACACATTTCCCCTTATTGCCTGTATTTTAGGGGTTGTTTTTCTTTAACCCCCTCCCCCAAATAAAACAAGAAATCACTTTTAAATTCTTTGTTAAAGTCTGAAAAAGCAGCGGCAGCAAGTGGATATACTATGCTGCTTAAATAATTAGTCTGATTGGCTGTGGACATTCTAAAGCAATCAAATAATCAACTGTGGATAACCCACATATCACATTACATCAACCTTGACAATTTTTGTTTTCCATCTTTAGCATCGTCTTGAAAAGGGGGTGAGTAGAGTTTGTGTTCAGGTTGGTAAATTTTCATGACAATTCTGTGAGACTGCACTGAATCCAGTCTTAAGCCGCTGTTTCTTTCACACCTTCACACCCAAGGGGCAAGGCATCAGAGGGCAAACACCTTAAGGAGGGTTTAGATTCAAAGGCTACAACCCTGAACCTTATAACACTGCTGGGCTTTGTTGTTCTATAAAGTCCAATCTCTCATGGATATTCACTATAAAATATTGCTGCCCCTACTGTGACACAGTTTTCTCACAGACAATCTAATGCTGAGGTACTGCAAGTGTTAGTCTTCAGAGAGCTAATCCCTAGACTGTTTCTGGAACTTAGAAATCAGTCTTTCCACAGAAGTCCAGTGCATTAGGCAATTTTTTACAGATGAATCAAGGTCTTCTCTTTGTTTCTTGGACATGCTACTGTTGAGGATTCTGTTTCCTGCTGTTTTCTCTTGCTTTGTATGCACCTTAGAAAAGACCCAAGCAGAGAAGTTTCGAATAACTGTGAACCATAAAAAAAAATCTCCTCTCCTCTTGTGGTATTTTCTCTGTTGGAAATTTTTGCCCTCAAACTTGGCTTCCTGCAAATAATTTCCCCCCAAGTAACGGACAAATCTGGTTCTCTCTTACACTGCCATAAAACATACTGAACATCCAAAAAAGATCTGGATTGAATCTTTATTCTTGTCAACAAGCAGGCAGAAATTCACTCTACTGGTCTACGTTGTGGAGTTCAGATCCAGATCTGTATTGCCTCAAGGTGGGTGAGTATTTGGATCTGGGGGTTAGTGTTTGGGTCTCATGTTTAATCAGGAGCTACACTCCAGTTTCATGGTGCCAGAGGTGGGTTTGCCGAATCCATACTTGTTACTACCAGGGGAAAGGGAAGAAAACTGAATAACAGGAGAAAAGTGAAGAAAAAATTGGAATATACCATCCTCCCACATTATAAGCACTGATCAGTAGCCCCCTAATCACAAACTGTCTTTTGGAAAACAGCTTGTGAGTGTTACGAACACCAAAACAGATTTTCCAAGTGAGTTTCTGAGACCTGTTGCAGCAATGAAATAAGGCAGATATTATATATGAATCTTAACAGTCAGATTCACCCAACATTGGCAGCTATGCTCAGATCACAGGTGCCTGGAGGGAGGGTTATGTACTGTCACTTCCTTCTCTAATCTTCCATTAATAAGTGCTGAACAAATAAAGGGAAATTTCCACCCCCTAATTCTGTTAGACTTCATCAAGTAAGCACCAGAAGTGATGCAGTAAATAAAAGCATCAATAAAGAAGCAACCGCTAAGCCTGGACATCATTTCCTGGTCACCATACAGGAAGTGAAGTAATGGCCTACCTGTCCCTCTTTACCAATACAAAGTTACTGAAATAAGTAACTTCAAAGCATGTTTCAAAAACGGGGCTGGAACAGATCTCCTTTTCCAAAAAAGAAACTGAAGTTAGTCAACAGGATCCATAAATCTGGTTAACGTTACTCAGACCCCAAATGGTAAATATTGTGTTTACGTCGATCTCTCACAAATCTCTTGCCTTATATTATATATTAAAGCCCTAAGCCTGCAAGTTGATGAGCACTCACAAATCCCGCTGGCATCATTGGGAATTAAAGCCATGCCGTCCTGTGGGACTGGCCCCTAAGGAAGGGTTTGGTGGGCAGCTCTGCTCTTCTTAGGAATTACAGACTTACTACAGAATAGATACTTTAAAAAATAAATGTACCATATGCTTAGAAGCTGCGGTTTCTCTGCCAAACTTGCATGTGCTTCAAAACTAATACTTGTTTTACGACTGACATGGATCCCTCTCAGTCTAAAAGCACGTCGCACACTTAACAGCTCACCTTCTTCCCTAATGAAGTCAAGTCACTGGCTTCACTTCTCATGCTAGACTGATCTGCCCTAGGGGCATTCTGCAAACACTTCTCAGCATTGCCAACACCACGTCAGCTTCACCTGTGTGAGCATTGTTGAGAACCCTAGAGTAGACGGAGCGCTAGGGTTTTTAAGCAAATGAATCACCTAATCCTGCTTGGATCAGGTCTAGAGAACACAGTGCTTAAATTTCTGTCAACAGCCTCTTTACAAAGGGCTCCCAATGTTTCTAACACCAGTGAAACTGCACTAGTGTTAAATATGGTGGGATAAGTAGATGTGATGGCTGCCGCCTTTGCCAACACACTGGAGATTGAACTGGGCATCTCCAGAGCTCAAAAAGCATGAACTGTGACAGCTTGCTCTAAAGAATCAAACCTCTCTAGCTGGGGCTGTAACAGACTCATCTCTCTGCGCATTGGGCATTGAGGTTGGGGACCTGTAACACACGCTCACCAGTGAGTTACATCCTTCCTTGGATCCAAGGAAGCTCATCCTAAGTGTCTGAGGCCCACAGCAGTTTGAATTCCAGACAAGCTTCCACTGCGTGATAGCTGCCATCTTGTCTGACCCACCAGGGGTTGAACCAGAGATCACCAGAGCTAAAAGCATGAGCTGTTACAGTTCGAGCTGAAAGTCCCTCGCTGGGGCTGTAACAGACTCATATCCTCTGTGAACTGGACACAGAATGGAAATTGTAACACACACTCACCAGTGGGTTGCACAGGTAAGGCCAGTGAGGTGCACTGTGGCTTCCTTCTCGTACTACCTCTACTCCATCTCTAGCCATTCACATTGCTCTCCTCTTTACACTTCATTTAGTGGAACGAAACAACCCTCTCTGACCCTCCTCCATATCAGAGGCTGTATTAGTTACACCGACTAAACAGACTATGCTTCTGACAAAGCAAAAGATGGGGACAGCCTCCTTCTGAGTTCCACGTCTATGCAATGCAAACCGAGAGACACTGGTTAGGAAAGTTTAGCTAATTAGAAGCCAAACCTGAAACCTATATTTTCGGCTTTTCTTTTTTCCTTTCCAATGCCATATACTTGTCACCTTCTATTTACCAGTTTCCAAAGAAGAACTTCAAGTCTTAATTTTTCCCTCACCCTGTCTATTATTAGGATCAAGCATAAGGGACCTGGTTTAAATGTATAATTACAACTGTGACAGTAATTACAATAAAGCACTCTTTAAACAAACAAACAAAGTAAGTTACAAAAAATAAATGGATTATAGTTTAGTGGATGAGGAATACTGCGTCTTTAGCAGCAAACAGCTGCAGAATGCCTGTGTTTCTTAGAATTACAGCTCAGAGTGTACATTTTTTCAATTACCTTGATAGGTTACTGGCAAGAAGACTGTGGCTATGATACTTCTAAAGTGGCTTTTGGATTTTTTTAACTTCTTCTTCCAATTTAACACCCTTGTGCCAACCATTCAAGAGCTCACATTATAACGTTATTTTCATGTTTCAAAGTTGATAGCAAATGTCCGTTTAAAAAAAACCTAATAAAACAACAAGAAAAAAGAAAACCCAGTGCAAATAAATAAATCATCTTGTGTGAAATCCTAACCTAGAATCAGGTGTTGGTGGGGATTTTGCGGAGGGGTGGAGGTGGGGGGGGGGAGAATAAAAAGTTGAAGACAAGGGGAGGGGGAAAAAATAATGAAAGCTTCGCTTTGACAAAAGCCGTCAATTACCGGCGTCTGGTGTGGAACGTGTCTTTCTTTGTCCTCCCAAGACATCTGCTGTGTGTTGTCTCCTGCCAGTTGGCTGGTGCAAGCCAAGAGAATGGCGTGAAAACAATGCTAGCCTGCACTTCCACTTGCTTTTCAAATTCTCCGTGTTCTTTCTAAAGCCAAACAATAACACGGCGGGATGCGCGGCTGCATGAGCAATGATTTAATAGAAGAAACCTGAAACAAAAACTCAGCAGGAAAGAGGAGTGGTGCTCCGCAACACAGCTGAAAAGAAACATGCCCCTGCCCCCCAACCTCATGAACATATTCTTAAGCATGCTGGGGTTCGTCTTCTTAGGTATTTTCTCATAAAGGTTCTCGCTTTCTCTCCAGTAGCTGATCAATTTGTAGCACAGTTCCTTCCTGTTTCCTTTTAAGGTGCATGTCTTCTTCCTGCTCCTTTCCATCCCCACCGCCCCACGTTCTCAGGCTGTCAGTTTCTGGATTGTCTTGTTGTAGTACTGTGTGATGGTGGGCGTCAGGGGGTTCCAGTTGTTGGCGTGCAGCTCAATGACCTCAAGGAGGAGGGACCGTGTCAGCATGGACTCCGAGGGGCACAGCATCTTGTCACGTGCTATTGCCAGCAGCTCTGTCATCATCTCAGGCAACTGGTCCTCCAGCAGCCGGCCTGTGCTTTGCAGCTGTCAAGAGAGAAGGGTTGAAAGTTGCATGTTAAAGTGCAAGTCACCATTCCAGTGTTTATTATTGTTTAGTTTTAAAACTATCCTGGTTGTGACTAAGATGTCAGCTTGGGCTTGTCATGTGGGGTGGTGGGGGGCCCAAGGGAAATATAAAGCTCAGTTAATCACAACATTGCTACCAGAATCCCTCACTTTGTGCAGACTCTCCTGGAAAGTTATCCTGCAGGCACCCTTGCTTGTAAATTATTAAAGGAGGAAGAAAGTGCAGAGCTGGATGCAAGCATATGGCACCTCTGAAAAAGTGATGTTGGCTGCAGAGAAACAACGGCGGAAGAGCCACAGATGGTCTGATGTTTGCTGTCATGTAACAACTCAAGGGCTTCTGGAGGCTACACTGAACAGCATTCAATTATAAGGACAAAACATTTACATAATAGGGCTGATTTCCAAAAGTGGAGCCCTCCTTTTTGGAGACGAAGTCCTCACCTGCATTTAGTACCTGCAACTGAGATATGAGTGCAAACCTTGAGATCTTGTACGCTGAACTACCTGGTTATGGGTGCAAATGTGACACAGGTATAGTGTGATAACTGGGCCTACAAATTTATCTTTATTGTGAGCTCAACTGTAAGAAAGTTTATAAAGTGTCACAATAACCTGTGACAATAAATGTTGATGGGCAAAGATACAAAGGAGATACAAAGACTGAATTAGTCCAAATAAAAAGGCCCTACTGATATAACTCAAGATCATGCCTGGCAAACAAGAAAAGTGTGCAACCATCAATTAATGAACCAAAATTGGTGTGTCAGAAATTAGGCCTAATTGGTGGACAAAATAAGGAGGGGGGTAGGCTATTCCATTCAAGACTCCCCTTTTTGTGTCCTCCAAAAGAGACTTTGGGGAGAAAAAGCTGGCTACCGTGATGCTAGCTGACTGAAAGATGAGAGATGAGGAAAGAGCGAGATTTATCAATAAAGCTACCACCTCCATTGTCTACTGGGATCCACAGGACCTTCTTCATCCTAACCCTGAAATATGTCCTGACCAGTCTGGGCCAGAGAGAGGGAGACAGATACTGACATCGCTACCTCCATCAGCTTCAGATCCCAACCACCACCTGGAATGTGAAACTTTGTCCCCCACACACTGTGTCCTTTTCCTTCCCTACCTTAATCATTCTCTTTCCCCTCTCTCTCCTTTTTCCTTTTGTCTAATAAGAGCCTGGTTTAGATGGCCACGCTTGCATATTTTGCAACACTGCTATAAGCCTGTGACCAGAAAGGCAGCTAAATGCAATGCCAAAAACATCTGATGCTGGTACAAGTTTGGTACAGAGTGGCTGCTAAGGTGACTACATGTTCTTCTTGTACTTTTCCAGCAGCAGGGCTGAAGGTGAAAGATGAAGTTTCTATCTTTGTTGTATTTTTCGCTCCTCTTTTTGTGTGTGTTCACCTTGTTTTGTCTTAAAGGAAGCAGGATTGTGCTTTAACAACAGCAACAATAACAGCTCACAAGAACAAAATCAGGGACAAAATCAAAAAGGCCAAGGCACAAAATGAGTGACACCAACAAGAGACAGAAAAGGCCAAAAGAAGAGGTTCTTTAAATACATTAGGAGCAAAAGAAAAATGAAGGAAAGTGTAGGTCCTCTACTTAGCAAGGAAGGAGAGCTAATAACTGATGACACCAAGAAGGTGAGGTGTTTAATGCCTATTTTGCTTGAGCCTTCACTAAAAAGGTTATTGGTGACCAGATATTCAACACAATTAATATTAACAAGGAGGAAGGAATATATGCCCAAATAGGGAAAGAACAGGTTAAAGAATATTTAGGTAAATTAGATGTATTCAAGTCGGCAGGGCTTGATTAAATTCATCCACAGGCCTTAAGGAACTAGCTGCAGCAATCTCAGAACATTAGCAATTATCTTTGAGAACTCAGAGGATAGGCAAGGTCCCAGAGGACAGGAGAAAAGCAAACATGGTATCTATCTTTTAAAAGCGGAACAAAGAGGACCCAGGGAATTGTAAACCAGTCAGCCTAACTTTGATACCTGGAAAGATACTGAAATAAATTGTTAAACAATCAATTTGTAAGCACCTAGAGAATAATAGGATTATAAGGAATAGCCAGCATAGATTTGTCAAGATCATGCCAAACCAACCTAATTGCCTTCTTTGACGGGGTTACTGGCCTAGTGGAATGGGGTGGGGGGGAGAGGGGAAGAGGGAGGACACAGCAGATGTGATATATCTTGGTTTTAGTAAGGCTTTTGATACAGTTCACATGACATTCTCATAAGAAAACTAAGGAAATACGGTGTAGATGTAATTAGTATGAAATGGGTGCACAACCTGTTGAAAAACTGTACTCAAAGAGGAGTTATGTATGGTTCACTGTCAAATTGGGAAGGCAGGGTTCATTTAGTGGGGTCCCAGAGGTGTCAGTCCTGGATCCAATAGTATTCAATATTTTCATTAATGACTTGAATAACGGAGTGGAGAGCATGCTTATCAAATCTGTAGATGATACCAAGCTGGAAGGGGTTGCAAGCACTTTGGAGGGTAGGATTAGAACACAAAACTACCTTGACAAATTGGAGAACTGGTCTGAAATCAGTAGGATGAAATTCAATAGAGACAAGTGCAAAGTACTTCACTGAGGAAGGAAAAATCAAACGCACAACTACAAAATGGGGAATAATTGGCTAGGTGGTAGTACTGCTGAAAAGGGTCTGGGGGCTGTAGTGGATCACGAATTGAATATGAGATAACAATGTGATGCAAAAAAGGCTAATATCGTTCTGGGGTGTATTAACAGAAATGTTGCATGTAAGACACAGGAGGTAATTATCACTCTGTACTCGGCACTGGTGAAGCCTCACCTGGATTACTGTGTCCGATTCTGGGCGCAACTTAGGAAAGATGTGGACAAACTGGAGCGAGTTCAGAGGAGGGCAACTAATGTGATAAAAGGTTTAAAGAAAACCTGACCTACATGGAAAGACTAAAAATATTGGGCCTGTTTAGTCTTGAGAGAAGACAACTGAGGGGGTACCTGGTAATAGTCTTCAAATATGTTAAGGACAGGTATAAAGAGCACTGTGATTGATCGTTCTCCATGAGCACTGGAGATAGGACAAGAAGTAATGGGCTTAATCTGCAGCAACAGAGATTTAGGTTAGATACTCACTTTCTAACTATAAATTAAGCTCTGGAAGAGGCTTCATCATCACTTCCCGAGGTCCCTTCCAGCCCTACATTTCTATGATCCTCTAATCTTGCTCAAATAATTGCTAGTCTTCCCTCTTCTCAGTGTTACTCACTAGGTACTGTATTGAGGCCATGTATTCCTAAGCCTCCCAAAAACAAATTTTAACAAATTTTTTAACATTCAGTGGTATATCATGAAGAACTGAACCGTCAGAGTGGGAATTTCAAAAGCACTCACTCCAACGGGAGTAGTGCTGAATGCTTTACCAAATCCCACTCGAAAATCAATCTGACAAAACAAAATGCATGCTGTGATATGATAGTCTGGGTTTTTAAATGTTCATTCAGTAATTTTGCTGATTCACAAGTGTCAGTTAACCCCCAGTCATTAATGTGAATTTAGGAAGGTTGTACTGAATTGGTAATCTCTATAAAATGATGATTTTCATTTATCAGGTATGGTGATGAGAATCTCAAATTGCTTTAAAACAATGAATCCTCAAAACAGTCTTGTGGGGTAGAATACGGCATTGCAGCCATTCAGCAAAGGTGGAAATTGAGGTACAGAAAGGTTGGTGACTAGTCCGAGTTCACAACATACCCATGGCAAGGCATGGACTAGAACACATGTATCCAGAATGCCAGACTCTGCTCCAGCCATAATGCTGCAAATCCTTTTCCTATTATTATCTTATGGTAGCGCTGGTTATTATTAAGGTTGCTCCACACTTTCCATTATTAGACCCTGTTTTCGGTTGTTTATAACTTTGCCAATCTTTAACCATTTGAGCTGAAATTTCCCAAGCCAGGTGTCTGTCTCAGTCTGAGTCTTTTTGCAGAATTTCAGCCAAAACAATTCAGCCATTTCCAAGAGACACACTGGTGAAAAATAAGTTGTTTTGTCCATGTTAAATTCTGGCAACCGTTTCTTTGAAATGCTTTAGCGCCTCCAACTTTGAAGCAGGGACTTGAAATTTGGCAAGGGGGTGGGATGGCCTTTGTGTCAGGGATGTGCCTTTTGTCAGCCTCTCGAAAAACTGCCCAAATTTGGTCAAGTTAAAAGCCTTTTATATATATATATATATATATGTATTGCAGTTTGCATATGCTGAGTAGTGACTTGCTAGAGCTTTGAAGCTAAAAGCTCTGACTATTCCGTCCACACTGAGCATGCTCCTCCACCCAGGGCAGAGCAGAACTTTCCCTGGAATTGCAACTCTCAGCTGCTGTGGGCCATGCCAGGGTTGGGCCCCTAAACTAAGAGCAGGGAAACTGTCTCTGCTGTGCTCTCAGCATTCGCCTCTCCTGCCACCCAGGCAGCGTGGAGGAAGAAACAGCCTTTTTCAATTGGAGAGGGGATAAGAACCATAACCGGGGAGGGGGGGGAGACAGATTTGGAGAAGGATCCTTTGGTGGGGAAGACAACACATGACTGAGACTGGAGGCTCGGGTGGGGTGGGGAGAGGGAGACTGGGACAGGAAGCCACGTCGGGGGACTGGAACTGGAAGCTGGGTGGCAGGAGACAGTTTCATAGATTTTAAGGCAAGACGGGACCAACAGATCATCTAGTCTGACCTCAAAGGAGATTGAGACTAGCTGGGCCAGGAGACTGGGAACCAGTGTGATGGGGGGAAAGGGATGGGGAGGGGAGACAAATCTGACAAGAAGCCAGGGTGCAAGGGAGAATGGGACTGTCTGCAAAAAGACTGGGACAAGGAACTAGAGGGGAAAGGGAGGGAAATGGGATGGGGACAAGAGCTTGACAAGAAGTCCAGAAAGGGACTGGGACTGGGAACCAATGAAGATGGGGAACACATAGGCTGGATGGCGGGCAGCTGGAGGCTGTCAGGGAAGAGAGACAGATCAGACGAAGAGCCAGAATTCCCAGGACTGGAGGTGTAAGTGACAGGGGGAACAAGCAGAAGAATCGGTGCCCACTACAGCTCATATCCCTTTCGAGCCTGAAATGGAACTCATGATTCCTGATTCTCACCATTTCACTGCTGTCAGAAAATATCTGTGAAACCTACTGGCAAAGTGTTTCACCCCCACTCTAGTGCTGGTCCACACAGAGGATGACAACCTACTATTGCTATCCGGTACTTCGTTAGCTCAAGTGGCAGAGGCCTGTGTGGTGGATCTAGGACAGTCTTTTTGTTCTGTGGGCAGCACCTAGCACCGTGGGGTCCTGGTCCATGACTAGGGTGCTTAGGTGCTACAGTAATACAAATAATAAATATGAATAAAGGTTCCAACCATGCTGATGACCCATGTGGGTTTCAATATGATGCCACATGATGGAATTTCAATGTTTTCAGTTAGTTTTTTTTTAAACCTAGGAAATTACACACAAAAATTCATTAAAAGAACATTAATATTACAAAGTCAAGCACTCATACATTAGGAAATGTCAGAATCAAGGTAGTCTATGCAACCTTATCCAGCCCCCGGGTGTTTGTGCCTTATGACCACGAGACAGTCTTTAATTACATGATCGCATACTATTTTTTCCACAGGACCCCTGTCTCATTCAATGCACAGGAGGGAGATGCTCTGGGGTTGAATCAGGTTTGGGTAGTGAAGGAGGCTGTTCTCTGTAGGCTCCCTAGATCATTTGTTGCAGAGGTTGGAAGGTGTGTAGTGAAGAAGGCAGGAGATTACAAAAGACAAAGGAAGATCTCATGCTTAAGGCAGTTGAATGCTGCTCTGGAGAAGTGGGTTTTATCCCTGCCTCTGCCACAAAGAGTCCCTTTGTGATTCTGAGCAAGTCACTTACACCAAACTTTTCACAAGTGGTCACTAATGATGTATTCTCATTTTCTGGGTGCCTGGCTTGAGATGCTGGGGTCTGGCTTGCCGAAGTGCTGAGCACTCACAGGTGCAACTGACGTCAATGGGAGCGGTGCTTTGAACATATAAAAAGCACAGGCAACCTTAATCCTGGCATATCCTAATTTCTGAATGCTTGACTTTGCTACCTTGACGTTCTTTTTAACATAGGCTTTTTTTAAGTGCAATATAAAATATAAAGCAAAAGTCAGTCGGGTAGCGTGGCACTGTATGCACAGTGATGGCACTCACATTTAGGATTCTGGGCCCCAGGCCTGGTTGAGACCAAGCGTGCAGTGTATATACCTAAAGTGATGGCTCATCTCTAGGGGCTAATGAGACGCTCCAGATTTCACTGCTGACTGCCAATCAGAACACTGCATTGAGGGTGGTGCAGGCCTATCACAAGGGCGGTCAGCCAGGGGGAAAGCAGAAGCAGCATGTAAGGAGGGAAGAACTATGGGGGACTGAATGGGGGAGGGAAAGGGAAAGAAAATCCTCAGCAATTGAAAATAAATCAGGGCAGTAAGAGGAATGTCAGTCTTTGAGCGGAAAGTGTCCTGTGTCATATAGGAGCCTGGGGAAAAGAGTTGTAGCCCTATCTTAAGACGTTTTAACATCTCGACGGGGGACCAAGTTCTAGCAAGATTCCACTGTGAGCAGTAGATGGGACCTTAAATGGATTTTGTAACCACGTCCAAAGCTTTAGCCTGGTTACTGAGCCCTGGAAAAGTCCTGTTTAGATGGGAGATTGGAATTGCATTGGAAGTGAGACAGGGAACAACTGGGTTATATCTAGGTCCCCTGACCCAATTTGATTTGTGCTGCAAAGAGGAACTCAATACTTCACCCTTGTGGTCATTAGGTGGTTAGGACATTAACTTAACATTTCACTTGTATAACGGCCCTTCCAGGAGCTCAGAGCCAGCACACACTGGGCTGGGCACTTGCTCAGTACTGACTCATGTTGAATCGCCAGTGTTATTTCAGATATTCCCCACCTAATACTGGCCTGCCTTGACTATACATAGCTTGTGATGGGACCATAACACAAAGCAATAAGGCTGCAGGGTGTAGTTTGCTATATTCAAATATAATGAAACAGACACACTCATAATAGTAATACCCTTTTCACAGAAAAGGAGTTGTGGGATTTTTGATAATCCTAGGCGGTCAGGAGCTTGGTTTCACACCTTGGCCTGGGGTCATATGTAGCACAAGGCTGTGGGACTGACATTGTGGTCCCTCTTGAGAACTTTCATTTTGGTTGCAGTGTCCCTCAAATAAACAAACAAATTAAAAAAGTAAATATAAAAAAGAGGGCCTGATTCTCCACTCCTTGCCCTCCTGTCACCATTTACCTCTGCGCAGAACAAGTGCAAAGGGGGGGCTGCAAACACCACCGTTCTGATTTTACAACCACTTGGAACAGGTGTAAACAATGACACAAGGTGCAAAGCTGTGAGGAATTTGGCTCAGAATATCTGAGGTCCCAACAGCCCCTTCATACCTCCATGGAACAGCAAAGGACAGCATCTTCTTTCACATCCTGAGATTGCAACAACTGCAAGAGAGAGAGAAAAAGAGGCAGCCGGTTATTAAAGCATGCCTTGTTTCTACCGCATTATAATCCCTCCCCTACCAAACTGCTCCTTCCATGTTTTAACCTGTGTTCGCTTTCCTCACAGCCACAGCAGGGAAAAGAAGAAAATGGAGGGGAAAAAGGAAAGATGTCTCTGGTGTGAATGAAGAGAAACAAGGCCAGAATGCAGCATTTCCACTGATGAGACCGAGGAAGCAGAGCAGAACATGCATAGTAGATAATAACTTTCAAGGGAAATGTTAAGTATATAGTGAGAGTTTTTATGACGTAGGTAACTGTACACAAGGAAATGCACTGAGTCCCACCAAGTCATTTCACAAACATAGGAGTATGGGGGTCCCTGATAGGTATGGTAGGCGTTCTTCAAAGGCCGCTTCAGAAATCATCATTCACCAGAGCTCCGCTCCAAACTGAATTAACAAATTTGTCGCCTGTTATTTACAATTCAGACCAATGAATAAACTCCGGTACTGATCAGTTGTCTGTGCCCTCTTTCCTTTTGAAGCCCCGGAAAATCTTATCTCAGACCTCAATGCAGGCTTCCTTTTCATAAGTCACAGAGCCTGACGTTCTTGCAGTTAGGTCTCATCGCCACCCTCTCAGCAGCCTGGACCCCCATCATCTCTGATGGACCAATCTCTGGAGACACCTTTCCTGGCAAACTCAGACCAAACCAATTCCAGCTGGCCAGTCTCCACGCTCCATTCTCCAGCTGGCCTCCTCCCACTGCCGACTTTCAAACAAACATTCTAGGGTGGCTCCTGGCAACCGGTACAAAGTGAGCCGCAGTGAATCTTAGAGCCTGGCTGGACACACTTGGACTTGGACTCTTTAAAAATAGCTGTGTAGATGCTGCTGCTTGGGCTCTAAAGAAGAGGGGTAAGTTTCAGAGCCCCTGTAAAAAGGGAGGGATAGCTCAGTGGTTTGAGCATTAACCTCCTAAAACCAGCATTGTGAGTTCAATCCTTGAGGGGGCCATTTAGGGATCTAGGGCAAAAAATCTGTCTGGGGATTGGTCCTGCTTTGAGCAGGGGATTGGACTAGATGACCTCCTGAGGTCCCTTCCAACCCTGATAGTCTAATATCTATACAGCTATTTTTACTGCAGTAGCCCAAGTCTGTCGACCTGGGCTGAGACTTGCAGCCGTGGACTGTGTAGACACACCCTTAGAGGTTTCAAATCACTATTTCACTTCCACCCACATATTTTACTTCCCACATATCTCAAACCTAAAATAATCTAAAGGCAATACATTTCCTAACATTCTCCCACAACTTGTCTACACGCAGAAGTTGCACCAGTTTTACTTAAATCAGTTTAAAAGGTGATTTTGTTTAAGCTGTGCAAGCCTTCGCATGGGCAAACTTACACCGGTTTGAAATAGGTTACATTGGGTAAGTATGCACAAAGGATACATCTACACTGCAGCTGGAAGGGTAATTTCCAGCTTGGGTAGGTGAACACACGCTCGCTTTGATTGAGCTACTGCACTAAAAATAGCTGCAGCGGCACGGGCAGAGGTACAGGATAGCTGCCGAGTTCACACCCAGGGTCTTGGATGTAATTGTACTCTGGTAACTAGGCCGGGCTACCGAGACTACACTGCAATTTTTAGTGCGCTAACCCGTGCTGGAAATTACAGCTTCAGCTGCAGTGTAGACGTAGCCAAAGTTGCCCTGGTTTAACTAAATTGGTTTAACATCACATCTTGAGTTAAACCAGGTTTAACTTTGTGTTTAGACACATGCTGAAGCCAACAAACTCATGTCAGCATAAACTCGTCATCATATCTTACTTTTCCCCCACTCCTATCTTTTTGCCCTTTGCTGGCTTTTAATTACATTCATTTTTGTTTCCGGTGTTTAAGTGCGACTGACGTAAGGTGAAAGCACTTATGAAATCACAGTCGTACTTGTGGTGTAGACACTGTCTTAGTTAGCAAATCGGTTGGAGATGCATGGGCCGGGATGGGATCCAATGTTGGCTCTGTGGTGGCTTCTAGAAGTGAGGTGAGAAAAAGGAGCAAAGATGCTGGGAAAGAAAATGCTATTCTTCTCCCGTCACTCTCCTGACCATAACTGCACCTTCAGTGTGCTGGGGTGGGAGGATTAGGGCAAAGGCACCAGTTGTCTGGCACTGCTGCCCTATCACAACTCTGATGATGGGGGTATAGGTGCTGGAACTAGGGGAACTGCCGCATCCCCTGGCTTGAAGTGGATCCCATCATATACAGGGTTTACAATTTGGTTCAATGGCTATCAGCATTCCCACTGTACAAATTGTTCCAGCACCCTGGATGTGGGAGAGGACAGAGGTACAAAAGCCCATCTCACTTCTTCTGTTATGGAGCATTCATGCATGAAGAAGCAGTTGCGTTGTGGGGCGGAGGGAATCTCCTGCATTGCCCGTGAAGAGCACACACCCTATCCTAGGAAAGCTGCTTCTCACACGTGCAGTGGAAACGACAGTCTCACTGCAGAAGTTAAGAAGAGCTGAGGGGGCAGAGCTCAGTCTTCCAATCAGCTCCCAACCTCAGCTCCTATTGAGGCCAACTCTGCCCTCATCAGCCACTCACAGCACTCATCAACTTTCTCTGGGGAGTGGCTTCACGTAGGTGTGTGCGTGCACACACTGTGGAGGGATTGGGGCAGGATTTCTGAGGGACAGACATACAACCACTTTGTGAGGGTATCTAGAGGAGTGATACATTGTGGAGCATGTATGGGAGGGGAGAGACGCTTCTGGGGGAACGTGAGGAAACACTCATTGTGAGGGCACCTGAGAGACAGGGATGTTTCTGGGGTGGATGGGAAACATGGGAAAGAGGAGGGAGAGATGGATTTACAGCTAGAGAGGGAGGAAGGAAAACAGAGGAGAAGGAGGAAGCAGCTGCTGAGGGAAGACAGCAAGCATACACTCTGGACCAGGCCATGGCCATCAACCAGTTTAGGCTTGAAATTAGACAAAGGTTTCTAAACATCAGAGGAGTGAAGTTCCAAGGGGAACAGTGGGGGCAAAAAACCTACCTGGCTTCAAGACTGAACTTGATAAGTTTATGGAGGGAGTGGTATGACTGCCCACAATGGCATGTAGCCAATCTGCGAATGGTAGTAGCATTGGCTGGCGATGGGACATTACATGGGGAGGGCTCTGAGTTACTACAGATAATTCTATCCTGATGTCTGGCTGTTGGGTCTTGCCAAAATGCTCAGGGTCAAACTGACCCCCATATTTGGGGTCAGGAAGGAATTTGGCAGAGACCCTGCCTCACACTGGCAGAGACCCCAGGGTGGTTATTTTGCCTTCCTCTGCAGCCTGGGTCACAAGTCACGTACAGGTTTGAACTAGTGGAAACGGTGGATTCTCTGTAACCTGAAGTCTTCAAATCATGATCTGAGGACTTCAGAGGTTATGGGTCTATTACAGGAATAGGTGGGTGAGGTTCTGTGGCCTCCAAAATGCAGGAAGTCAAACTAGATGATCACATTGGTCCCTTCTGGCCTATGTGTCTATTAGCTGGGAGCTCAGGAAGACTAGGGGTTTGGAAGAACATTTTGGGCCCATCTGCACTGGCCTCCCAGCTGTCTTCAAAGACCAGATTTATACATGGCTTCTGCTAATCCTGCTTACCACCATGAGGAGGGGCAGACAGTTGGTCAGTCTGATGTGGGTCAGACCAAGGTTGGTCTTGTGGCCAAAGCCCTGGACTGAGACGCAGTCTAGTGCATTCTTTTAAAATACTGTTTTGGCCCAGCTGGCTTAACAGTGTGGTAAATCCCTCTAGTGGGAATTGTGTTTAAAGCCAGTTTATAAACATGGCTGTGAAGCTAGTGTAAACACAGCCATTAGACAGGTGGGAAGGAACAGCGTAGAGTAAAGGTAGTGATGAACGGGGGCCCTTTCAAATGCTGCTCCATGGAGAAGGGACGGATGGGGTAAGAGAGGGGGCTCTTCCCAGCTGCTATCATAACAAGCTAATAATAAACATGGAGCATTTAAACAGTGATGGGGTCCTGCCTCCTCTGGAGATGTGTTTTCAAAAGCAGTTTTCATAGAATCATAGGCTTAGAAGGGATCGCAAAGGCCATCTAGTCTAACCCTGTGTGAAGGTGCAGGAGTTTAGTCACATTACGCCCTGTCTGCACTGGGGGCTGGACTGTGCTAGACCAAACCATTTCTAAAATGGGTGATTTGTGTGGCACAGGGCTGAATCAATGCCTCCCGTGCTAGCTTAGAGGGCTGCGCATAAGCCTCCCTGCCGACGGAAATAACAGATCTCTAAGCTACTTCTCAAACCTAAGGGGGCTAAACTGGCTGACACACCTCACATTTGCATGCAAGGGCTGCTGGCTGGTTAGGTCTGTGCAGGTTGGGGCTACAGAGCTCAGGGCCAGGGATTTTGTTATTTGGCCAGTGATTTTTTAACCCTTTTCAAAGGAATGTTATTCTGATGCTCACTATGCTTCTCCCTTTGTCTCCCTGAGTATCCTCGGCATAGGAGAAGAGTCCGTGAGGCTGGCGCCCCTGCTAGACTATACCCTCTGAGTGGCTCCTATGTCCCGGCAGGCTGGCACGGCTGCCAACAATCGTGTTACCCTCGCTGCCTGCCTCTGCAGCCCTGGGGGATCTCTTCTGTATCTACCCTTGGCTCCAAGGCTCCAGCGCTGAACGGCGTAAGAGCCATCTCCTGAATTCCCATGGCACGTGTGACACCCAGTCCCAGCGGGAAATCAAGTCAATGGAAGTCACATGCATGCAGAGGGCACAGTTTGACCCTGAGGTAATGAAGTTTGAACCATTCAGCTGCTGTTGGAATTGCAACTTCGAAGTGTCTGGCTTTTGAGTGATCAAAGTCTCAACCTAATTAATTGCATTAGCAGTTTAATGTATTTTATCCAAATATATTATTTATGCCTATTATGTAAGCACCCCTCCTACATTATAATTATGATCTATATTTAAAAATTTATAACTCCACACTTTTTGGCCTGAGAGCCACATCGGGTTTCTGAAATTGTATGGCGGGCCGGTTAGGGGAGGCTGTGCCAGACATGGTCCGGCTCCCACCCTCTATCCGACCCCCCCCCCCCCTCCCGCCCCCCGACCCCCCCCCCCCCCCACAGGACTCCTGCCCCATCCAACCCCCGTAGTTCCCTGTCCCCTGACCGCCCCTGGACCTCCCTGCCCCCGACTGCCCCCCGCCGCCACATCCAACCCCCCCCACTCATTCCTGACTGCTTCCCTGGGAACCCTGCCCCATCCACTCCTCCCTGTCCCGACTACCCCCAGAACCTTCACCCCGACTGCCTCCCACCGTCCCATCCAACTCCCCCTTTCATTCCTGACTGCCCCCCTGGGAACCCTGCCCCATCCACCCCTCCCTCTCCCCTGACTGCCCCCGGAATCCCTGCCCCTGACTGCCCCCTGCCGCCCCATCCAACCCCCCTCTCCTTCCTGACTGCTCCCCCAGGACCCTTGCCCCCATTCAACTCCCCTGTTCCCCGTGCTCTGACCACCCCGACTCCTATCCACACTTCCGCCCCCTGACCACCACCCCGAACTCCCCTGCCCTCTATCCAACACCCCTCCCCCCGGCTCCCTGCCCCTACACCGCACTGCCTGGAGCACCGGGGGCTGGTGCAGCTACAATCACGCCGCCCAGAGCACCAGGACAGGCAGCGGCGCCGTCCGGCTGGAGCCAGCCACGCCACCGCGCAGCACAGAGCACCGGGTCAGGCAGCGGCGCCGTCCGGCTGGAGCCAGCCACGCCACCGCGCAGCACAGAGCACCGGGTCAGGCAGCGGCTCTACAGCTGCGCTGCTCCAGAAGCTCGCAGCCCCACTGCCCAGAGCATTGCGACCGCAGTGCAGTGTGGGGGAGGGGGGACAGCAGGGGAGGGGCCGGGGGCTAGCCTCCCGGGCCAGGAGATCAGGGGCCGGTCAGGAGGGTCCCGCGGGCCGGATGTGGCCCGCGGGCCATAGTTTGCCCACCTCTGCTGTATATGTTATATTTGCAGAAATACTACCACAGAAATCAGTCGTCTTTCCAAAACAGCCACTCACATCTATCAGGACAGCTACAAAATGTGGAAGAAGGAGCTTAACAGAGTAGAGAAGACAGAGTAACGGGGAGGAGGAGCGAGAGGGAGACAACAGCATGGGTGAGAGGAGACTCACACAGTTCTCTATCTAACCTGTAATCATCCCCTGGAGGCTTGGACTGTCCAATGGAAAACTTCCTTTTGCTCCTGAGTCAGTTCCTCATCTCAAGAGAAGCCATGGAATGAGAGAAGCGGTGCCGGCTGGAGAGTAGACAAAGAGTCTACTTGATTTCCTAACAGGAGGAGCCGCATGCCAGAATCTGCCTGACTGGTAGGATCATACCCAACCTTTGTTGCGAAAGGATTCTCACTTTTGCTCAGGGTTTCTGGTGCTAACAGCTTAATAGGCTGGAAGGAGACACCCCAAGAACATTAATTCAGATCTCCGGAAGGGAGGGCTCCTGCTTCCAAATTTCTGTATTCCTGTGACAGATACAGCGTATGTCAATCTGTTTGGGAAGGCTGGCATGTCTGGATGGTCTCAGGGGGTTACATGTTTTCATGAACAAATGAAAATAAACTTTATAGGCTCTCTTCCTGGAAATAATGTGTGCTGCGTGGTAAGAGTGATTTCATGGGAGCTGTAATGCATTTTTCCTAGAATTCATTAATCTTTGCACTCAAATGGTTCACAATTTCTTTTACAAAATAGTCCAGGAAAAGATGCTTTACATCGACATTTTTGTGTGCGGCAAAGAAGCAAAACCAGATATGTGCCTGGCATGTGGAGATGACAAACTGCCATTTGTGCCAGTAGATGCTCCCGGAGCACAAGCAGCCTTGAGTCCGTGCCAGTGTTCTTACCATCCACTTTGGGAGAAGACAACCTATTTCTTTCAAAAACTGAAAGCATGTCCACCCTAGTGGTGGTATCTTTCATCAAAGGAATCTCAAGTGACTTACAAATGCAGCTGAAGTCTCACTGTATCCCTAGGAGAATAGGGAAGTATTGTTATTTTCATGTTACAGAGGTAAACCGAGGCACAGAGCAGTTAAATGTCTTGCTCAGTGTTATCCGAGACACTAGCACCATGAACAGAATCTACGGACCCTGACGCACAGTCCCATGTTCTTATCACTAGACCACATTCTGTATGAAGTAGGGATACGTGAACATTTAAACGTATTGTTTAATTCCATTCTTTCTGTCAAACAGAGCAGGAACCGTTTTAAGTCCAGAGGCGTAAACTACACTGCATGCTTATTGACATTATTCCTGAAGGCACAGTGCTAATTACTAGAGCTGGGTAAAATATTTCATGCACAAGAAAAAAAAAATCAACATTTGCCACAAAGTTTCTAACGACACACAATGGGTCTGATGTAAAAACATAGATAGAAAGATACATTTTTCATCTCCATGAACTTGCCATTCAAACTGGGCACAACATTTTGCACCCACCCACACAACCAGGAACATTTCAGCATGTTTCAAAATGATTTATACTGTGGAGGTCAAATTGACTGAAGTCAATGATATTTCTTCTGGTTCCCCGACTGGCTGAAGCTCCCCTGTGTGCTAGCAAAAGCCACTAAGGATATGTCTACACTGCGGCTGGGACCGAGCCTCCCAGTCCTGGTCCTCAGACTTGTGTTAGTGGGACTCAAGTCTCAATGTCACAACAACATGCATGCAGCTCTTTTTAGTGCACTAGCGCGAGCCCTGCTAGCAGAAGTCTGTGGGGCCCAGGCTGGGAAGCTCCCTCCCAGATGCAGTGTAGCCAAACCCGTGACTATTTCTACAAAGGAGGGGCTGCCCTTTCTGTGCTCACTCCAAGTCAGGCAGGGGAACCCTCTTCCCCCCACCCCCCAATACCAGTGGTCTGTTATTTTTCCAGGGGCCATTTGCCTAGCGACCACTGCAAGACTTTATAGGGTCATATGCCTGTGCCCTGATTTCTGAGAGCCAGCAGTGCATGTGGGAGGATCAGGTACTTAACTGAGCCAATGGGAATCGTTACAACTCCAGTTTTTATTGTCACAAGACAAGGGATGATGAAAACAGGCAAGTGGGGGCAAATTGCACAGTGCAAACCAGGATGCGGGGGATGAGTAACACCCTACCAGCAAATCCAGTTTGAAGACTTCCACAGTCTGTACCAATTTGGGATCGGTTTGGAAATGTTAGTGCTCTCCCTACCAAGGCATCAGAAGGTCGAGGAGCCTGCTCCTTGCTCCCACTGAAGCCAATGACAAACTGCCATTAATTTCAAGGGGAACAGGATCAAACCCAATTCCTCTCATGGGATGTTTGACTTGGTGCTAGGGCAGTGAGCGAAGAGAGGTACAGTGGTCATGGGGCTTAGTGCTTCTGAGACATTACTTTGCCTTAGGCAAAACAAGGGACCACTGGGAATCACTGCCTTTGGGGGACCATGCTCTTGTGTCGTCACAGGAACTGCCCCGATTTCCCCCACTAGCAGCAGCAGGTCCGCAGAGCAATGCAACTCACCACTCAACTCTGATTATCCCCTGAGGCTGCAGAACAAATTACGATAGCTTTTTGGAGCCCCCCCGCCACACACCCTATAGAGCTGCGTGCGTGTGTGTGTGGGTGCGTACACATATGAGCCATCCAGACTTCATCCTGCCTGTCTGAAGCCATAATGACCGCTAACCCTGGGAGCAGAGGATGTGATCTCATCTTAAAGGCCCAGGGAAATAAAAAACATGGAAAGAAAATATAGAGAGAAACCATCACACTTGATTGCATAGGGCCCCGCCCAGGCTGCAGGACATTCCTGAATCTTGTAAGAGTGCATGGTGGCTGATGGAAACTGCAAATCGTTGTTTGCCTGGTATGAAGGGTGAAAAATGAAAACAAAGCCACCTGAGGAGTAAAGACAATCCCGTGAAGTGTCATCTATCTTAATTTATCTGCTGGGAGTACTTCCTCTCCATTCTGAATGAGACATGAATGCCACTCTTCCTCGGTTAGCAGATGGAGAGGCAATCTGGCCACACTCTCCCTCTCATGCTCCTTGTTTGAGGCCAAATTCTGCTTTCACTGACACTGGTGGAAATCCACCCAAGTCAATGGAATTTCTCTGGGCCTGGTTTTGATCTACATGAAACCCGTGCAAATCAAGAGTAACATCATTAAGTCAAGAGTTACACAAAAAGCATGAAACTGGTGGAAGTGGTTGACAAAAATCAGGCTCTCTGGAATGACAATGGTGTAATGGGAGCAGCATTTGGACCTTGATAACTATATCTTTTGCACCAGGGCTACTTACTTGGTCAATCTTCATAGTTAAAAAAATGTCATTGTTATTACACTACTTAATGGGTGGGATTAAATACCTTTCTAAGATTATGTGATCCTGGACACAAAACATTACACAGTGCAACTGGGACCAAAAATATCACAGAACCTTCTGCAACTGAATCTCTGTTATCTCCCCCTACCCAGAATCTGAGGTGAGACAGATTCCGAACTCTGTTCTCTATCTTGCCCCTGCCTAAAATTAGAGAATAAGATTATGCATTTAAATATTGATGTAAAATTATTGAGTCTGCACTGTACATTTATATGTCAAAGAGACACAAGTTCCCTGCCCAGAAGAGCTTTAGGATCTAAATAAGACAACCACAGACCAAGACAGGCAACAAACAATACTTTAAGAGAGGGAGATGATGAATGAGGAGGAAGGAGATGACACACAAATCTACCCCTCCACCTCTTCCACCGGACTGAAGAGGACAGGAGAACTCGGAGGTGATTTTTACCCATCATGGTCCACCATGCAGGCTCTTGATGTCTACCTCTAGCAATCTCTAGCCTACTGATTCAAGCTAGGCACAGAGTTTTGAGCTCCTGGAACCTGCCAGTGTCAGAGTAACGCACAGCTCCAGGACAAACAGGTAGTGGAGGAGGAAGGTTTTTGAACTGGAAAGATTTTTTTAATGTACTGAATATGCCTCCAAAGTGCTAAAGAAGTCTCCCTGTGAAACTTTAAAGCACCGCAGCTAGCAGCCATGTACAGAGTTGAATTGTGGCACTGGGATTTCTTGGTTGCCAAATCTCCATAAATTATTATCAATACTAAATGCTAAAAATTAGGCTCTGTAAGGGCACAGTCATATAATAAAAGTGTATGTAGTGGAAGCAGAGCGACAACAATTACTGTCTCTTAAGCTGCCTGGCTGGAATATCTGATGCCCCTTCCCTGACTTTTCCCCACAGCCTTCCCGCGCTTCTTACAAACTTCTGTTACAATGCACTGCTGTGTCAGGGAGACAGGGACAAGTCTAAAGGGACCTTCACTGTTAACAGAAAGTGGCATGTAAAACATTAAAGTTTGAAGACATCCCTGCTAGGAGTTGGGCTGTGGCATTCACGCCATGGAGAATAAAATCTCCCACAGCTCTGAGACAGGGTGAACAGATGGTCAAAGGGGAAAGCCAGGACACAAGCTGCTGGGGTGGGGAGAGTTTTGGAGACTGGGCTGGGGGAAGGGGGGAGAAGGAAGTGAGCAAAGGAAGGTTTGGCCGGGAAGGGAGGGGTGGAAGGGAGTGAAGGTAGTTCACTCCCCACTTGTCAGCCAAGCCACCTCTTTTCCCTTTCTCCACACACCGAATAAAGACCAGGGACTTTACCCCTCCCTCGTCACCCTCTTTAGTCTTTTTCCCCGGGCTCACTCTATCCACAGGCCCAGCTTGGCTGTACTTGTGACTCTCTCCTGCTCCAGTCTTACGGTCTTTCTTTTTCTTTTTCTAGATTTTACATTCTCCTCCTTTTCCTTCTCTGTTCTTATATCTTCTGTGCTTTTGTCTTCTCCTTTTCCTTTCCCTCACACCCCTCTCTTCTTGTTCCACCTGTCTGCCTCCCTCCAGCCCTCAATCTGCTTCCCTTTTGCCATTTCCCTTTGGAGCGCTCACTGCCCCCCCACCACACACACACACACAGGCAGTGTAATGCTCATTAACTCCTCTCTCTCTGTGTCTCTCTCTCATTCATTCCTTTGTCTCCTTCCTTCCCCCCTAAAAACAGCCTCCCTGTTGTCTCCACACCTCCTGCCACAATCTGGTGCTCACCCCTGGTGCAGGTGAGGTGGGGAGAAGCCAGGATGCCAACGAAGGCTGGGTCTGTGGCAATGTGTATATGGTAGAAATGCAGTGGAGGTGCCTGCTGCCTTGCTCATCACTTGGAACAATGCAGAAGTGACCTGCTGAGGATGGCTGGGTCCAGGTCACACGCAGAGGGCAGGAATCAGGGTGGTGACAGTCCTGGTGGGAGAGCAGCCCTTAAGGTGCATAAACAGTCAGCCAGCCGGCTATCAGTTTCACTGGCCAGAAGCTTTGTTAGGATGCCAAAGGCCACAGGGATTTCGAGGAACTGGGATAAAACACTAATTTTTGTAAAACAGACTGGGGTACCAGGAATAGCACTGGAAGGGAGACATTCCTGGTTTTCAGATACAAGCCACCCTACAGAGGCTTCATGCAAGCAAACAGATATTGCAAATATCTATTTCCTCCCCCTTTGGATGAAGGTGTCTGATTTTTTTTCCCTACAGAGAGGGCCTGATTCTGATCTCAAGTGCTCTGAGGTGCATCTCCACTGAAGTGTATGGAATAACTGGCGTAAAAGCAGTGTGAAGTAAAAGTCACGCTCCGCCCAAGTCTTTCATGCTACAATATACAGAGGCAAATTCTGTCTCATTCTATTACTAGAAGAAAAATCTTAGAATCCTATTGTCTTATTATACTGCCAAAGACCCTCATTAGTCTCAAAGGGTTGATTTTTTTAAAATGTGAAAGATTTAAAAAATACAAGGACAACCCAACACTTTAAAAGCTGCAATTTTCTTCCCCAAACAGCACCGCTCTCCAAGCCTTCTGACAGAAGCTGGGAAGGGTCTTCTCCAGTTGTCCTCTAAGGAAGACAGTGAAAAGACGGTGTCCTCTGGACTTTTAGACATTAATTACCAAGTTAGAATATTTTTCTAAATTACAGAGTGTGGCCCCAGGAGATAACAGTAACTAAGAGGAGGGAGGGAAAAGGATGAAGTCTACAAAAAAGAACTAGATAAGGTCATGGAGGATAGATTTATCAATGGTTATTAGCCAGGATGGGCAGGGATGGTGTCCCTTGCTTCTGTTTGCCAGAAGCTGGGATTGGGCGACAGGGGATGGATCACTTGAGGATTCCCTGTTCTGTTCATTCCCTCTGGGGCACCTGGCATTGGCCACTGTCGCTAGACAGTATACTGGGCTAGATGGACCTTTGGTCTGATCCAGTATGGCTGTTCTTATGTTCAAATGACACCACAGACTCAGGCACAGGGGAAAGGCAATTAGACAAAGAGTATTATCCTCTATATCCATCACCAGGGGCTCATACTTAACAGCCTGTACCATAGGCAGTGAAGCAATGGGTTAACGCCAGTACTTTAACTGAGACTGAAATGGAATGGTCTCTGCCAACCAGACTACAGGGATGATTCACAATTGCAAATATGTAAATCTCCTACTCACTGACTGGCTGTGAGGTCTGCTCTCTCCATAATCATTGGATGATTATTCATCAATAATGGTGTTGTGTAAATCCTTGTATGCTGATCAACTGAGGGTCGTTCATGCCCACTCAGAGGCAGAGTTTTGGACAATCACTGCAGAGTTATTTCATTTAAAAAAATGCTCAAAGCACGCAATGTTAATCCCCCAGGTGGTCTCGAACCTCCCACTCCTGTGCAAGATTTTTAGGAGGGCAGCAAAGAGATTCCAATGGCACCTAGCCTCTGCCAATCTCCTTAAACCTCTGAGTCTGGCTTCAGGATAAATCATAGCACAGAAACAACCCTGGTTGCATTTGGACATCCTCCTTGAGGACAGAGAGAAGGCAGTGATACTCAGCCATTCGATACTGCTAATCCATCTGCAGCTGTTGATGGAGTGACACTGAGCTGGCTACCATCTTTCCATTCCATCCGTTCCCAGTGAATCATGGGCAGCCGCCCAGGCTCACTTAAAGCTTTGTCTTGTGGAGTCTCACAGGACTCAGTCCTGACGCTGCCCTTCTTTAATGTCTATGTACAACCGTTAGGTGATATGGGGAGCAAAACAGGCTACTTCACTACCAGATAGGCCCAAAACATACAGTTCTGTACAGTCTCTCAGGGCAGGAAGGACCCCATGAAAAACTGCTGCCTCAAACTGAACCCAAGACAGACTAAAGCTGTGATAGTTGACAGAAGGACATTATTATTTATATTACTGAAGCACCAAGAGGCCCCAACTGAGATCCCATTACACTAGGCACATGGTATGAAACTGTCCCTGCCTTAAAGGGCTTACAGTCTAAATAGACAAGACAGACGATGGGCAGCAGATAGGAAATACTATTACCCACGTTACAGGTGGGGAAAAAAGCATAGGCAGGTTAAGTGATTGGCCCATCGTCTAAACACAGATCTCCTGGATCCCAGCCCTGTGCCTTAACAACAGCACCGTCTCTCCTCTCTTCCTACTTCAAGGAGCTGCTGAGCATCTCCCATCCTGAAACTCAGGATTGCCACCAGGACTGTGAAGCAATCGCTTTCTAGTCTGTTTATTAGCAGGTCTACATACAAAATAACATGGTAAATCTATGGAGAGCTGCTCTTCCCGCACACACCTTGTCTACCTGCTCCCCAGGCACTAATACGAAAGGACAAAACTGGCTTAAACTTCCGATTCCTGCTCCACTGAAACCCTGGGAAAAACTGCATGAGCTTGATCCTGAGGGATATTGAGCACCCACAAGTCTCTGCTGATGTCATTACACAGCATCTCTTTGGGAATCAGGCTTTTACTCTGCATTTCCCACAGGTGTGATGTCGTCGCCCTTCTCCTGCTTCAACCAGGCAAGCAAGGGCTGGATTCAATCTGGTTGCTGGAATTAAAGGAAAAACGTAGGTATAGGTGAGGGGAACTACTTGAGTTCCCTCCTGACCGCCCAGCTTGAGGGGTAACTAATCTGTACCCGTCAGGTGGAAATTCTGCCATGTGAGAGACAGCATGGTCCCCTGGATTGGGTGCTGGGCTCAGGAGACAGTGATTCTAACCTGGCTCAGCCATTGTGCTGCTGTGCATCTTCAGCAAATCATTTCGCCTCTTTCCTTTCGTCCCCATCAGCCGTCTTACCTATGTAGAATGTTGGCTCTTTGGGGCAGGGCTTGAGTTCTTACTGTGTGTTTGTACAGTGCCTAGCACAATGGAATCCCAATATTGGTTGGGGCCTCTAGGTGCTACTGGAATATAAGCTAGAATAATTCCCCTTTGCTGGTCATCAGTCTCCCTGCCTCTCACGCCATCTGTTTCCATTGTTCCTATTTTATGATCATTCTGAAAGAGTTCCATAGCCACAAAGGAACAGAAACACGGCGGTGCTACACAAAGCCAACCCCCTTTGGATGTGCTCCTGTTTTAAAAGTTTTTCTTTTTTTTTTTTAATAGGAAACAGAAAGAGGCAGGTGGCGGAATTTAGAAAAGTGGACATTTAAGGCCAGTTGAGTTGCATTTGCAATGCCAGGGCAGAATTTGACCCTGAATTTGTCTCTTCATTGGTGCAAGACCAGAAATTAGAACACTAACCTCAGTTATCCTGGGAAGGATGAGGGGGAGACGGGATATGCCCCCACCATGGTACTCTGGGAACTGTGTGTGTGAGAGAAAGATCATTTGTTGCAGCCTTGTGAATTATAGTTACTTTAAATTAGGCGGATGAAAGGGGGACAATTGTACCAGGCTCCAAGCTCAGGGGAGTCCCCGAAACATCTGTAACTGGGGTGAAATGGAAGGGCGTGGGGCTCCAATGAACATGATGTACCAGGGCCCCAGAGTTCTCTCGAAAGGCCTAATCATTGGGCTTTCTGAGCAATGCCGTTGTAGAGGGATAGAGTTCAGGGCCACCAACTGCACCTGGCACAATTTAGAGCTGCCTTCCAGTGGCACTATCTACTTGGGTGGACGAGCCCTGCACACAGGGAACAACAGAGAATATACTACCCAGCCCTCCAAGCCCTCACATAAACTCCATCCTGGAGCTGCCAATACATTCAAAGCCATCACCGTCAAGGGGATTCCACCTTAGGAAGAAAAATTCTGGGAGATCAACAACTAGCCTTTGGCAACTGCAGCATACCCTACTGGCCTCCAATGCCCCTCAACAGCCATACAAACCGCATCAGTAAAAAGCCACAGCTCAAGCTTCCAGCTCTTCCTTACAAATACTAGGTCAGCCCTTAGCACAATGAGCATCATGTTTGAGCTGTTCACAGAAGAGACTTCCAACTGTACATGAATCATCAAAACCTGCTTATGGCCCAGTTTGTCCCCACACAATACCTACCACGCAACCACCTTACAGCATGCAAGGGCAGTGGGGTGGCCATTTTAATCTCACCGGACCAGAAATGCAAAGGGATATCCACCATGAAAATGGGGAGAGATCTGAGTGTATGTGAAGTGAGCGATGGAAGAAACAGTGGGACACTTCTGCTATTTAGATCTCCAGCCATAAGAGCTTCCAAGGCCCCAGTCTAATTCCTGAAAGAACTAGCAGAGTTTCCACCAAGCCTGATAGCAAAGTCTTCAAGAATCATGGTCCTGGAAGATCTCAATATCCGTGTGTACAGCAGATCTGAATAAAGAGACCCAGCGATGGAACTCCTTGCCAGGAGAGACAAGAATGAGGCCAAACCTGACTGTGTTCAGACTGAAATGTAAGACGGCTCATAGAGAAAACCTTTCCCTAGGAACAATGTCCCGTTCCACACACACCCAGGCTGCTCCCCCCTTCGGAACACACACATACCCTCCAGCCCAGGGGGATGGATGGGAAGAAAAGATTTTCATTTGTTTATATTTTGAACTTTTATGCTTCGTTATAATTTTGCCTGGTGCCTGTAAACTAAGCCAGCAAGCTCCTTAGATTTGATAGTTACAACAGTCCTCTATCCTCCTGTTCTTGTCTGCAAAGTGCCCTCTTCTCTCTTTCATTCCCTCCTTAAAACCCACTTCTGCAAACAATCCTTTCCACCTTCTCCTTGTCAATAAACCCCTCACCAGTCCAGGCTTAACTTTGTATGAGGTCTTTTCTCACATTTGCCTTGTCCAACTTTAACCGTCAGTTCTTCCAAGCGGTGAACGTGTTTTCATCTCGGTTTGTAAAGCACTGTGCAAATTCCCCGGGTTGTGTAACAGATTTCTTTTAACAACAATAAAGAAAAATGATCAGATGCACTAACTAGGTATGTGTTATTCATTACAACACATAATACTCCCAGCCCCCGGCATATACAGCCGCACCTCACTTTTCCTTTCCCAAGGTCAGCTTTCCTCTTGAGTCCAAACAACACAAACTGAGCTGACATACAGCAAAAAAGTGTGGCTTACTCACTGCTGTAGAAGTCCATTTTTCTCTTGTTGAGAGAGGCTGCTTTGGTGACCTCTGAGTTGTCGTCCTCCTCCTCATTAGCCAGCAGCAGGAATTCTTTCAGGCTGGCCCACCCCGTTCCAATGTCATCACTGCCCCTTGACCGTATCCACCTCCCATTCTGTCCAGCATAGCATAAGCATAGGCCATTATGGAAGGTGTTAATATGCTTTTACTGGGGGAGGAAAGGAAGGGAGCTATGGAGAGGAAGCCTCCCTGGGCGAAGGGAAGAGACATTCCTGCCACAGCCATCAGACAACATTCCCCTTCCTCTTGCTCACTCCCTTGGTGACCTTTGGCTGAGTCTGCCAAAGCTATAAAGGAAAAGGAGGGGGGGGGGGAGAGGCTAAGATGCACGAATTGCTGAAAGGACTGAGAGACAGAGATCTTAGCTTGTCTCGAATAACGATTTTTTATAAAGGACTACAGAGTAAAAGAACTGGGTGGATGGGCGGCAGGAGAAAAAGCAAGCACCAGTGTTTGAAGGGTGTCATCAAACAGGAGGGAGAATCATAGAGTTTAAAGCCAGTAGGGATGTGGACTGACCTGCTGTCAGGGCCGGCTCCAGGCTTTTTGCCGCCCCAAGCAGAAAAAAAAAGAAAAAAAGCTGCGATCGTGATCTGCTCTACCGCCGCCGCTTCAGTTTTCGGCGGCAATGCGGCAGCTGGTCCTTCGCTCTGAGAGGGACTGAGGGACCCGCCGCCGAATTGCCGCCGAAGAGCCAGACGTGAAGCCCCTCTCTGTTGGCCGCCCCAAGCACCTGCTTGCTTGGCTGGTGCCTGGAGCAGGCCCTGTCTGCTGTATAGCACGGGCCACCAAAACCACCTGAGCCCGCACTCCAAACCCAACAAACGAAATTAGACCAAAGTATTATACCCCACAGGAGACTAGTATGTGCCACAGACAGAGAATAGGAGGGACTGAGGTGCACCAGTGCCCAAGGTCCCCGCCATGGCAGGGAAACAATTAAGTGAGATATTCCCAGATAATCCTGGCAAGTGACCCACACCCACATGGTGCAGAGGAAGGTGATACCCCCCCAAAGTCACTGCAGATCTGACTGGATGAAATTCCTTTCCCACCCTACGTGTGGCATTCTGTCACATGCCGAGCATGGGAGCAAGAACCAGCCAGCCAAGCACCTGAGAGAGAAGCTGCTCAGTGCTCAGAGCCCTGGTAGTCCCTGTCCAATGTCCCATCTCCAGCTATGGCCATCCCTCATGCTTCAGAGGAAGGAGACAAGACAAAACGAAAAAACAACCTCCCCAGGCTCTCCAAGGGGGTACAAACAAGAGTGATGGGATGAAGTTACACAAAGGAAAATTTAGGATGAATATCAGGGAGATCTATTAGGCTGCGAATATGTCTACCAAGGAAATGGTGTAATTCCCATGTTCCTGGGACATTCAAAACTGGACTGGGCCCTAGAAAAAACACTCTTGGGAACAATCTTGCACGGGCAGGGAGAGTGAAAGATCAGGCTAGTTTTGTTGTCTAAGCTGAGCGAAAGGCAATATGTGAAAAAGCATGAAAAGCGGAGGAGATTTAAACAATCCTGCCACTTGTAAGAATTCAAGCTGTGATGGGTAACATAGGCAAGGAGAGTGCTGTCAGTGCCACCTAGGCCTGCCTTTCATTGCCTGAACCACCCTGATCTGGCTTTGTCTTCAAAGAGACCTGCCAAGGGCAGAATGTCCCTGCGGGAAGGAATGGTGCTTGCACAGCATCGCCTCCCCGGGAAATCCACAAATGCACTTATGTGGGTAGCTCCCAGGGTCAGACCCGACAGGTCCTGGAGGCTGGGAAGGGGACAAGATGCTCTTCCAAGCCTTGTACCCTGCTGACCCGGCAGATCTCCCTCCAGCCGGCTTCCAACATTGCTAGCCCCCTTGTGGAGTACCGAGCAGCCTGAGAGCTGGGCTGCACAGGAGCAGGGGCCATAGCAACTGCACTACCGGGCTGCTGTGCATCGAGGACTGTTACAGCTTGCATAACTCCGGGGGTTCCCAGAATCCAGCTTGGGTTTGGTGATCCTTTTAGAGTTGCCACCTATCACAAACGCTGACTGGCTGAACCCATTCTCACGAGTCCATCCCGCGAGATAAGATTAGCTAAGGGTATTAAAAAAATCCCAAAGCTGGTTATGTCTAGATGCCATGAAACAGAGAGCCTGCAACATGAGGTCACAACCTCCCTGCACGGATCAGCCCTAGATCCACCATTTTAGGGTTTGGAAACAGCAGAGTCGTCACCGCTGCTGCAAACCTGATAACTAATGAACAAAAACACTTTGCTCAGGGACAATGATGGGAAAAGAAAATATCAGCATAACTTGGCTCTTTATTTACATTTATTTAGAGATTTTAAAGTATCCTTGCTGATACTGAATCACTGGTATTCTGAATTCATTTTCTGTTATCCAAATGAATTTTAATTCACATTGGGTTTCATACGAAGCCCCCACATACTCATTGGGACGACAGATATGGCAATTTCTTGCAATATCTTTGGGAGAGTTTACAGTATTACATTTACATATTATTTGGCCACCGATTGTAATTCCATGGGGGAGGGTGACCACAGTTCCTCCAGGAATTAAGAAGAGTGGGGGGATGATTGGGCAAATTCTCCCAGATTGTAACCCCTTCAGCGAGGTACAACGATCAGCAGAGGCTTGGATTTACAGGTTCAAACTGGATTCTCCAGAGACCAACAGACAAAGACAGGACTTTTGGCTAAACAGCCTGAGTTTAAACTGTCTCAGGCCCTGCTTTCTGATCCAGCAAGCAGACAGAACATTCTGTCCAAGGGGGCCTCCAATCCTTCCTGGGAAGGGTTGGAAGGACTTTGGCCTATTGAGGCCCCATAAGACTGATGGGTGACCTCTGGTAAGCATGTGTAGAGGAACTTTCATTGTTTTAATATGTTTTTTTCTGTAATGCTTTCACCTTAAGAATACATGTGCTTGCTTAGAAGGGGCTGTGCAATAACTTGTGACTGCGGGAAACCACAGCTGTTCATAGCCTTTGAAGAGAAAGCGAAGTGCAGACACGGGTCTGTTTAGGCAGACTGGCTCGCTGGGGATGTCACAGTGCTGGCAGAGAACTGTACAGCCTGGAAAACCCCCGTTCAGGAGGGAGAGAGACGTGGGTCTCCACCCTAAGAGAGGTGAAAGTTGAGGAGCTGGAAGCCTGAGAGTGGGACTGAGAGTCCTTGAAGGACCACGGAGGTGGAATACAGGGACAGTTGCCCTGAACTGTCACGCTGACAACACACTAGAACATATTATTAAACAATCCATTTGTAACCATCTAGAGGATAATAGGGTTATAAGCAATAGCCAACATGGATTTTTAGGTTAGATATTATGAAAAAACTTTTCAACTATAAGGATAGCTAAGTAATGGAGTAGGTTATCAAGGGAGCTTGTGGAATTCCCATCCATTGGAGGTTTTTTAAGAACAGGTCAGACAAACACCTGTCAGGGATGCTCTAGATTTACTTGGTCCCGCCTCAGCACAAGGGGCTGGATTAGGTTGCCTCTCAAGATCCTTTCCAGGATCCTTTCCTACATTACTATGATTAACATCACATGGGGGAAAGTGTTACAATATTGTCTAGTGTGTGTCACAAGTGTGACACACTGGGGAGTGTGTGCTAAACATCCCCCTCTGTGCTGATGCAGAAAGGATATGAATTGGTACAGGTCCCAGGTGGGCAGCATTACCCGTCATGCTTTTAGCTCTGAAGGTCCCTGGTTCAATTCCCAGTACCTATCATGATACTGACACACTGGGAATTGAACCAGGGACCTTCAGAGCTAAAAGCATGACTAGTACTGCTGTCCAGCTGGGGCCTGTACAATTCACATCCTTTCTGCATCAGCACAGCGGGGGATGTTTAACACACACTCCCCAGTGTGTCACACTTGTGACACACACTAGACAATATTGTGACACACACTAGACAATATTCTCGGTTGGGGCCGCTAGGCAGATAGGGCTTCTGGGTTCTCCTAGCTTATAATAGTGACTCACTTAATTTCTCTGTGCCTCAGTTTATTCATCTTTCCACTCACAGTGGTGTTGTTATGAGCTTAATGTTTACAACATGCCCTGGCACACACAGACGAAAGTTGCTATGTAAGTACAAAATAATTACTCTTAGCACTTCCCTTTTTTTGCGGTTGTGTTTGTTTCAAGAGCAGAATTTATCTTGCTGCCAGTTATTTAGCTCTGTTGTTGTATGAGACTACAGAGGCACAGCTGATAAAATCGAGATTCACTGCTCCACTACATGGGCCATAAGATTGCTTTTCCTAAGAATGTCTTCTACAAGCAGCAGAAGACATAAAAGCTTTTAAATTGGCTGGAGAAAAGTTCTCTTCAACATTTAGATAATCTTTTAACACTTCAGCTTATTTTTGTATTTGCAAATCTGAGGCTTCTGCCAAAGTCATTAAAGGTCGATGTCCCACTATGCTTTCTATCTATCCCCCCATCTCATTTAAACGACGGAAGGCAGTGTTGTCTAGTGGATAGTGCATTGGCCTAGGAGACCTGGGTTCTGATCTTATCACTGTCACAAACCTGCTGTTTGACCGCGAGTAAGTCTCTTCATTTATTTGTGCCTGTTTTCCCTCCCATCTTTTGTCTGTCTTGACTATTTAGACCAGGGATGGGCAAACTTTTTGGCCCGAGGGCCACATCTGGGAATAGAAATTGTATGGCGGGCCATGAATGCTCACAAAATTGGGGTTGGAGGGCGGGAGGCAGTGCGGGTTCTGGTTGGGGGTGCGGGCTCCGGGGTGGGGCCAGAAATGAGGAGTTCAGGGTGTGGGAGGGGGCTCCGGGCTGGAGTGGGGGAGTGAGGTGCGGGGAGGGGCCGAGGATGAGGAGTTTGGGGTGTAGGAGGATGCTCTGAGCTGCGACCGAGGGGTTCAGAGGGTGGGAGGGGGAACTGGGCTGGGACAGGGGGTTGGGGTGTGGGGAGAGGCTCAGGGGTGCAGGCTCCCAGCGGTGCTTACCTCAAGTGGCTCCCGGAAGAAGCAGCATGTCCCTTCTCTGGCTCCTATGTGAAGGCGTGGCCAGGCGGCTCTGCACGCTGCCCTGTCCGCAGGCACCGCCCCTACAGCTCCCATTGGAGTGCTGGAGGGGGCCATTGGAGCGCATAGGAGCCGGAGCGGGGCCATGCCGTGGCTTCTGGGAGCCGCATGAAGCAGCCCCTGACCCTGCTCCCCAGCTGGAATGCCAGAGCAGGGCCATGCTGTGGCTTCCAGGAGCCGCGTGGTGCGGCCCACGACCCTGCTCCCTGGCTGGAGTGGGGCAAGCCCCAGACCCCACTCCCCAGCGGGAGCTCGTGGGCCGGCTTAAAACGTAGGTTGCCCACCCCTGATTTAGACTGTAGATTCCTTAGGGCAGGGATTGTCTCTTCTGGTAAATCACATGGGTTTATACAGCACCTATCATGATACAGCCCTGCTCTCAGTTGGGGTGGCTAGGTGCTATTTTAATATAAACAACACCACCACCTCACTCTTTTGCTTTCCTCAGACTGCCCTCTGTGAGATGATTCTGCGTATCCTAGTCCCCTGTGGTTTGGAGTTGGGCGTTATTTACCTTTCAGAACTAGAACACTTTTTGTACTGCTGGATTTTGCATGGTTGGTGTCCTTAAGGATGGGGTCTCGGGACTCTGAGCTTTAATTCAAAGGGCTGTGCAGGACGGAAGGATCCAAAAGCCCATGCCAGAAAGGAATAATTCAAAGGGATAGATGGAGGGGAAATGTTAATAATTGAAAAGAAAGAATAAATAGCCAAGGACACCACCAGAATTGTAACTCAACAGCTTAGCTAATACACGGGTGAGAAAATGAGGCATTACCTCCCTGAGGCAGGTATAAATGGGACAGACAAGGACTCGGAAGGGCTCCCCACCGTTGCTCCTCATGGTGCCAAAGACTTCGCAGAGAAAGGTGATGAATCCCAGCCAGCGCTCCACGTCGCGCTGCTGCAGCTCCTCCCGCATTGTGAAATCTTTCTGCAAGGGGGACAGACAACAGGCGGCATCAGCAAAACCACATCTCACTGGAAGAGGCAACGGCTGTCTAGGGAGGGAATTAAGAAAAGAGGAAATTGAAACTAGAGGGAGAGAGAGCGAGAGAGACAGACTGACTGTCACTTTAGTAATGAGCATGCGGATTACTCAGTGTAAGTGCAGTGGCTGAAATTTCAACACAATATAAAGCAGGTATTGTAGAAATAGCAACAGCAGCTGCACAATGCAATAGAAACAACTTCCCTTTGGCCTTTCTGCCTTTTGTAACATATGTGAGTATTCAATTCAATATGCAAAAGAGTGGGGCTGGTTTAACGGGTGTGGCAAACACAAAAGGCACACGAGCCATGCAGGAAGCACACATGCTGCCTGGTTTTTTCTGCTCAAGGGAACTCATGTCACCACAGGTAAATTCAGTCTGTCTACACCTCTCTCAAAATTAGCACCCAAAGGGACCATGTTGTCCCCTGTGCTAGGACCTGGGCTTCCCTGGGGCTCTGGTGATTTTTGGCTGCTGCAACTGCTCCTTGGCACCCTCTAAATTACAGCAGGGGACTGGCCCACTGCCCACCTGGATGAGGACCAGGAGAGTACAATGTTGGCATTAAAAAGTCACCCCCTCCTGTGTCATACTGTTGCCACAATGAAGGACTGTGGGAATTATGCAACTCCAGAAGCAAGGTCAGGATCAGATGCACAGCGAGTTATGTGTCTCTCCACTGGCCCTCTACTCTAATCCCTAGACAAAAATGGTGGCTGCCAAAGGAAAGAAAGTAAGAACATAAACAGGTGAGGGGCAAGGAAAGAAAAGAATGATAGAGAAAATACAATAAAACAGAATCTTCATCTTTTTAAACAAGAAATTTGGTACTTTACTTTTACAGGGACCAAATAAAAATGACGACGCTATAATCCAAGTGTATACAGTGCTCAGGACAAGGGGATGTTTCCTCAATCCCTTTTCGATGTTATAGCAGCTTGTTTCAAGAAATATCACAGCAGCCTGCTTATTTCCACTCTTAATTACACCTCTGTCTTGATATAACGCGACCCGATATAACATGAATTCGGATATAACGCGGTAAAACAGTGCTCCGGGGGGGGGGGGTGCACTCCAGTGGATCAAAGCAAGTCCAATATAACGCGGTTTCACCTATAACACGGTAAGATTTTTTGGCTCCCGAGGACAGTGTTATATCGAGGTAGAGGTGTACCTTTCCTTATGGTTATCATTTAGTTGACATAATGCAGAGAAAAATTACAGAACAAGTTCATTCTCAAGTATACCATAAAAAACTACAGGCGAAGTGTGTGTTCAATGTGTGTTGCCCAATACATGAAATCCAGCAACTAAAATGCTAATTATTTAAGTATCTTTTCTACATCAGCTTATTCCTATGGACTAAAACTAACAAGGATACATCGTTGCACCCAATGCTCTAATCTGCACCCGCACAGTGTGGAGACAGCTGTGCAGAAGAGCCACCAGAGAGAAGAGTACTGATTTATAAACTGTGCAAAGTACTGATGTTTAAATGCATGTAAGTGAAGCAGTTGCTGAAGAAACCCAAGTGAAAGATTTGTGATTTATTTTATTATGCAACAATATGTGCAAAGACTCAAGTGATGTCAATCAGCGCCCTCCTAATGCTCAAAAGTGAGCATTCAGTCTCCAGCTGGAAGCATAAGCCTTGACCACTTGGTGTAGCCCTCTGTCCCCCTCTAGTGGTGGGTAGGCCACCAAGAGACTGATGAGCCCTCTATAGCGGGGGTGGGCAAACTACGGCCCGGGGGCCATATCTGGCCCTCCAGATGTTTTAATCTGGCCCTCGAGCTCCCGGCAGGGAGCGGGGTCCAGGGCTTGCCCCGCTCCGGCGCTCCAGCCGGGGAGTGGGGTCAGAGGCTTGTTCCACTCTGCGTGGCTCCTGGAAGCAGCGGCATGTCCCCCCTCCGGCTCCTACGCATAGGGGCAGCCAGGGAGCTCTGCAGGCTGCCTAGGGTGCCAAGCTAAATGGGGCGCCAAATTCGAGGGAAAAAATCAAATAAAAAAAAAAAGAAAGAACGAAAAAAATGAAAAAGATGAAAAAAAAAACAAATAAAATAACAAAGATGTCATTATTTCAATTCCTGTTGCATGTACGGGGGGAGTATGAATTATAATTCACTTCTCTACATTTCTGAGAATTTATTAACATGTCAAATCTTTTATTTACTGCAAAAATAAATAATATTTTAGCAAATTTTTTTTCAATTTGCGACGTGGGTCATCTTGACCCACTCCGCAATTTTGATAAGCCATAACTCAGCCACAATGAAACACATCCGCCAGCAGCAAGAGCAGAAATGCTAGTGACACATAACTCGAATATACAGCAAGGTCGCATACCTGGAAATTCATGTAGAGCGGACATATCGTGAGTTGATATATGTCAAACAGTCATTTTAACACACGTCGCAGATAGATGGTTAAGAACTGAGCGAATACTGTGGAAAATTATGTTTCTTGGTGCCAAAGAATAAAGAATAATGTCTTTCAGTATTATAAATCCAAAATGTGAGTATCTTTAAGCGTTATTAAACCTTAGCGTTATTATTGGGCTGTATAATTATGAACTTTTCTTTGTTATAACTGGTTCACATGTAATAAATACGGTCCATAAAAGAAAAGTAACAGCGTTAACGCTTAATAGACTACAAAAGTGATGATGTCACACTCCAAGTGGGTAACCTTGAGGAAGGGGATTACTTTCCAAACAACTCGTGTCGGGTTATAACATCAAAAAAGGTAATTTTGTTTCCATGTAAACGCTGTAACTAACTGTTTCAATAGGTAAGTGAGTGTATGTTACTAATCATTGAACCTTTAAGCAGTGAAAAGACGTGTTGGGATGGCTGCAATGTGGTTTAAATCGCCAGCCATGTGGTGGGTGTGTCAGCCATCCTTAACGCTATAATGCTTGCAGTCGAGAGCACAGTACGTAACAATATTCAAATGCCCCATGGCAGAAAGAGGAAAAAGGAAACCCTCAGGAGCTGAGTATCATAAACGAAAGGTTGAGAAGGAAAAGGACCAAGCAAAACAGCAGGGATCCTTCCTGAAATATCTTCTCTTTAATCCAAATAAAGATGGAAGCAGTTCACAGCATCCAGATGAAGGAATTTTACTTGGAGAGGAGGTTAGCTCACATCTGCATGGAAGCAGTTTGAAACATCAAGATGAGGGTATATTACTTTGAGATGAGAGAAGCTCACATTCACAAAAAAGCAGGCCTTGTCTACACTACGAGAGTAGTTCGATTTTACTTAAATCGAATATTTGGAATCGATATTGCAAAGTCGAACGTGTGTGTCCACACTAAGGACAGTAATTCGACTTTGTGAGTCCACACTAACGGGGAAAGCGTCGACATTGGAAGCGGTGCACTGTGGGCAGCTATCCCACAGTTCCCGCAGTCCCCGCTGCCCATTGGAATTCTGGGTCGAGCCACCAATGCCTTCTGGGTAAAAAAAAAAGGGGCCAGGGTGCTTTTGGGTAACTGTCGTCATCCATCCATCACTCACTCCCGCCCTCCCTCCCTCCCTGAAAGCGCCGGCGGGAAATCATTTCGCGCACTTTTCAAGTCATTGACAGCGCGGACGCCACAGCACTGTGAGCATGGAGCCCGCTGCAACCATCGCTGCAGTTGTGGCCGCTCTCAACGTCTCGCAGCTTATCATACAGGTTGCCCTGAGGCAGATGCAGAAAAGTCAGGCGAGGAGGCTACGTCAACGCGGTGATGGCCTGAAGTCTGAGAGTAGCACAGACCTCTCAGAAAGCAGGGGACCCAGCGCCGAGGACATCACGGTGGCAATGGGTCATGTTGATGCCGTGGAACGGCGATTCTGGGCACGGGAAACAAGCACTGAGTGGTGGGACCGCATAGTGCTGCAGGTCTGGGATGAATCACAGTGGCTGCGAAACTTCCGCATGCGGAAGGGAACTTTCCTTGAACTTTGTGAGTTGCTGTCCCCTGCCCTGAAGCGCAATGACACCCGGATGCGACCAGCCCTGACTGTCCAGAAGCGAGTGGCCATAGCCCTCTGGAAGCTTGCAACGCCTGACTGCTACCGGTCAGTCGCGAGCCAGTTTGGGGTGGGCAAATCTACCGTGGGGGTTGTTGTGATGCAAGTAGCCAAGGCAATCGTTGATGTACTGCTGCCAAAGGTAGTGACCCTGGGAAACTTGGAGGCGATCATAGATGGCTTCGCAGCGATGGGATTCCCAAACTGCGGTGGGGCCATAGATGGAACTCACATCCCTATCCTGGCACCGGACCACCAGGCCAGCCAGTACATTAACAGAAAGGGCTACTTTTCCATGGTGCTGCAAGCACTGGTGGACCACAGGGGACGTTTTACCAACATCAATGTCGGATGGCCGGGCAAGGTTCATGACGCTCGTGTTTTCAGGAACTCTGGTCTGTTTAGACGGCTGCAGCAAGGTATTTACTTCCCGGACCACAAAATAACTGTTGGGGATGTGGAGATGCCTATAGTCATCCTCGGGGACCCAGCCTACCCGCTAATGCCCTGGCTCATGAAGCCCTATACAGGTGCCCTGGACACTGAAAAAGAACTCTTCAACTACCGGCTGAGCAAGTGCAGAATGGTGGTGGAGTGTGCTTTTGGACGTCTCAAGGGGAGATGGAGAAGCTTGCTGACTCGCTGTGATCTCAGCGAAACCAATATCCCCATTGTTATAGCAGCTTGCTGTGTGCTCCACAATCTCTGTGAGAGCAAGGGGGAGACCTTTATGGCGGGGTGGGAGGTTGAGGAAATTAGCCTGGCTGCTGATTACTCACAGCCAGACAGCCGGGCGATTAGAAGAGACCAGCGGGAAGCGCTGTGCATCCGGGAGGCTTTGAAAGCAAAGTTCCTGAGTGAGCAGGGTAACCTGTGACTTTCTAATTTTGTGTACAGAGAAGCCTTCACCCCACTTCCAACACACGTTTCAAAATAAAAATAGTTCTACTTTGTTAAAGCACACCGTTTTCTTTAATACTGTTTTCGCGGGAATTTTTAAAAACTGGGACGCAGACTGTGGTGCGGAGCGGGTGTAGTGTAGTCGCGCGAATGCAGCTTCTAAACTCAAGGACTGACAGGCTCCGCTGCGGTGGGATGGTTCTTTCAACGGAGCCTGTCACCCCTCCTGATAGGGACTGTGTGTATGGGGGGTCTATGTGACTTTGTGGCGGGGGGGGACGGTTACAGATCCCCTGCTGTGTGGCTCTGTGATCCTGCCTAAGGACCGCCGCTTAAGATCTCTAACTGCCCTCCCCTGCCACAAAGTCACAGAGCAACCCACCCCCCACCACATAACATGAAAAGAACCTCCCAGACTAACCAGGGTAAGTAGTCACTGCATCACTGCACTATGTATGTGCCCTGCTGCTGTGCCTGCCCCCGACTATGTACCCTGCCAAAGGTGACTGTCCTGTCCAATTACCAACCCCCTTTCCCCCCCTCCTCCAAAAGAACATGATGGAAACAGTAGTTAACAGAAACATATTTTTTATTATCAACTACACATGGGACTGGGAAGTGAAACTTGGACGGGGGCTTGTGTCAGGCGGGAAGGAAAGAACTTGTCAAACTTTGGGGAATGAGAGCCTTCTGCTGCTCGAGCTCTCTGCAGGGGTGGAGTGAGAGTTAGCAGGGACTCTGCCGCCTCTCCTTCTGTGCACTTTGGGTGAAGGGAGTATGGGACTTGGTGGCGGGGGAGGGCGGTTAGAGATGGACTGCAGCGGGGCTCTGTCCTCCTGCCTCCGTTCCTGTAGAACATCCACAAGGCGCCGGAGCGTGTCCGTTTGCTCCCTCAGTAGTCCAAGCAGGGTTTGAGTTGCCTGCTGGTCTTCCTGACGCCACCTCTCCTCCCGATCCATGTTGGCTTGGTGCATTTGGGACAAGTTCTCCCGCCACTGGGTCTGCTGTGCTGCCTGGGCTCGGGAGCAGGCTATAAGCTCTGAGAACATGTCCTCCCGTGTCCTCTTCTTCTTATGCCTAATCCTCCCTAGCCTCTGGGAGTGTGATGACAGGCTAGGTTGTGAGACAGTCGCAGATGGGGCTGTGGGAATGGGAAAAAGGGAGTGAATTCCTCAGAAAGATAAATGTAGTTGTGAACAAAGAACATAGTCTTTCTCTGTGAACAGGACCATGCACAGCACCTATCACATGCGCACTCAGCACAAGGTCGAATTCTCGGCCTTCGCATTCAGTGTCTGGGGTTTTGCAGAGCACTTTTGAGAACCCTGTCAGGACAACGGAATTGCTCTTGCACGCAGACATGGTAAGCCGTAGATTCGTGGCAGCTTAAAACTTTAATATTAGCAATGGCCTCATTTCACATTGAAATCAATGTCGGTCCCTGCTGCCAGCAATCCGGCAAGCAGGAAGTCTGCTCCTGTCCCACACCCTCGCGGCTGTCCCCGGGAACGATCCCTTTCGGCTGACCCTCTCCCGCCTCCACCGCGTGGCTGCAAACCAGCGGTTACAGTTCTGTAAAGGAACGGTAAAGCAGTCCCAACACTAACATTCCCCTACCTCATTCAAAGCAGGTCATCATGAGCGACATCACCCTCATGAGGATCTCTGAGAGCGACAGACAGAGAATGCTCCGGGAAAGCCTTCAAAGACCAGGGCCGTATGCCGCCATGCTGTGCCAAGCAATGATTCCAGAGTACTTGCTAGTCTCGTGGCGCGGCAACGTGTCCTACTACGGAGGACCCAATAAGGCCGCTCTCCCCAAGAACCTAATGCAGCGGATTTCAAATTACCTGCAGGAGAGCTTCCTTGAGATGTCCCAGGAGGATTTCTGCTCCATCCCCGGACATATAGACCGCATCTTACTGTAGCTGCAGTAGCAGGGACTAAACAGTAGAGCGGCTTGGGCAGGACAATCATGCAAAACCGGACATTGCTAGATTTTTTTCAAATAGTTGCACTGCCCATGACTGAACCGTTAAGTTAATCAAACTAATCATGAGAAACCCATTTTTTAAATTGTTAATAATCATGTTCTGTTACAAATAAATGTTTAGATGTTTACAACACTTACTGGATGATCCTTCACCAGATTCTGTGTCCGGGGTAACGGCTGGGGAGGGTTGGTAGGGGATCTCTGTAAGGGTGATGAAGAGATCCTGGCTGTCGGGGAAATCAGCGTTGTGAGCGCTGTCGACTGCCTCGTCCTCCTCATCTCCTTCCTCATCTTCCCCGTCCGCTAACATGTCCGAGGATCCGGCCGTGGACACTATCCCATCCTCAGAGTCCACAGTCAGTGGTGGGGTAGTGGTGGCGGCCGCACCGAGGATGGAATGCAGTGCCTCGTAGAAACGGGATGTCTGGGGATGGGATCCGGAGCGTCCGTTTGCCTCTTTGGTCTTCTGGTAGCCTTGCCTCAGCTCCTTGATTTTCACGCGGCACTGCGTTACATCCCGGCTGTATCCTCTCTCTGCCATGTCTTTAGAGATCTTCTCATAGATCTTTGCATTCCGTCTTTTGGATCGCAGCTCGGAAAGCACGGACTCATCGCCCCACACAGCGATGAGATCCAAGACTTCCCGATCAGTCCATGCTGGGGCCCTCTTTCTATTCTGAGATTGCACTGCCATCAGTGCTGGAGAGCTCTGCATCGTTGCCAGTGCTGCTGAGCTCGCCACGATGTCCAGACAGGAAATGAGATTCAAACTGGCCAGACAGGAAAAGGAATTCAAATTCAAATTTTCCCGGGGCTTTTCCTGTGTGGCAGTTCAGAACATCCGAGCTCTTACTGCTGTCCAGAGCGTCAACAGAGTGGTGCACTGTGGGATAGCTCCTGGAGCTATTAGCGTCGATTTCCATCCACACCTAGCCTAATTCGACATGGCCATGTCGAATTTAGCGCTACTCCCCTCGTCGGGGAGGAGTACAGAAGTCGAATTAAAGAGACCTCTATGTCGAACTAAATACCTTCGCGGTGTGGACGGGTGCAGGGTTAATTCGATGTAACGGCGCTAACTTCGACATAAACGCCTAGTGTAGACCAGGCCGCAGTTTGGAAACTCAAGATGATGGAAACTTACTTCTAGATGAAGGCAGCTCACAGCATCAGACTGATATGGAAGTGTAGAAAATTTATTCACCTTCAGAGACACATGCATAAATTGACGTAAAAGAAGTAGAACGAAAAAAGGATGAGGAAGTTACAAACAAGTTACAGTATGGGGACCCAACTTCACGGCCCAGATGTGATGACAGTGTGCGGCAAATTCTCGTGGAACATGGACCCAAACAAGTTCATGAATTTCCCTTCCCTAAGGATGGAAAAAAAAAGAAAATTCTCTGCTCAGCATTACAAGAGGAAATTCATTAATAGGGAAGAAATTCATTGAAACTGGTTACAATATTCAGTGTCGAAGGACTCTGTTTTGCTTTTGCTGCAAGTTGTTTAGAAATCAAGCTGTACATCACTGTACATCAAGCTTCTACCAACTGTACATCACTTACTGAAAATGGTTCGAAGGACTGGAAAAACATATCTTCAATTCTCTCTTCACATGAAAGAAGTACAGAACATTTAGAATGTTTTCAAAATTGAAAAGAACTTGAATTATGAGTGAAAAAAGGAAAAACTATAAATGAAGAAAATTTACGCGTGATCAAGGAAAAAGAAAAATACTGGCAACAAATATTAGAGCACCTGATTGCTTTAGTGAGAGTTCTCGGTGGGCAAAATTTAGCATTCCGCGGTCGTGGTAGAAATGAAAAATTATACACTCCAGGTAATGGAAACTTTTAAAAATTTGTTGAATACCTAGCTTTGTTTGATCCAGTCATGAAGGAGCATCTATGTAAAATAACTGATCATGAAACGCAGGTTCATTACTTAGGAAAAATATGCAGAATGAACTGATTCAAATTCTAGCAAATCCCAATAAAAGAAAATTGTAGAATTCTGCAAATTCTGCAAAATACTTTTCAATAATATTGGACTGTACACCAGATGTGAGTCACGTTGAACAAATGATGATGATCATCCGTTTTGTGGCTATGGAAAAGTCTGCAGACGAAGATAATGTTGAAGTGCTCATAAAGGAACATTTTTTGGGTTTCGTACCACTGAAGGAGATGACTGGAGCATTTATGACTTAAACTATTCTACAAGAGTTTGAAACAATGTCATTATCTGTTGAAAACTTAGGTGGCCAAGGCTATGAAAATGGGAGTAATATGAAGGGTAAAGACAATGGTGTGCAAAGGAGAATGATGGAAATCAATCCTTGGGCCTTTTTCGTTCCTTGCAGTGCGCAAGGATCTCTGAATCTGGTTGTCAATGATGCTGCTAGATGCTGTTTGGAGGCAAGCAGTTTCTTTGACCTGGTGCAATGTGTTTTTCTCAGGCTCAACACGCTGTTGGGTGATTCTGACTCGCCATGTGAATTCTCTAACTGTGAAACCACTTAGTCAGACAAGATGGGAGAGTCGCATTGATGCTTTGAAGCCTCTTCGCTATGAACTTGGAAACATTTATGATGCTCTAACTGAAATTTCTGATGATACTACCTTTACTGGATCATCTGGCAATACGGCACATTCAGATGCAGAAGCTCTTGCAAATATGAGCCTTTCCAAGTTCAAATTTGTGACTTCACTCATTTTGTGGTTTAACATCCTTTTCGGGATTAACCTCACTAGTAAGCAGCTTCAGGAAAACAACTTGAACATACATTCTGCTATTCAAAAACTGCAGCAAACTAAAAATATTCTGGAGGAATTCAGAAGTGATGAAGGGTTCGAAAGAACACTGGTAGATTCTCTCAAGCTTGCTGAAGAAATAGACTTTCCAACAGAATTTGAACCAGAGCCAGGTCGCATTCGGCAAAAGAAACAGCAGTTTCCATATGAAGGACGAGACACACCCATTCAGAACCCAAAACAAAGGTTCAAAGTGAATTTCTACTTCTCAGTCCTTGATACTGCTATTCACTCGGTTGACGAAAGATTTCAACAGATGCAGCAGTTAGAGTCAGTATTTGGCTTTTTATATGATATCCGCAGCTTGCAAAAGAAAACAGCAAAACAGATAAGAGAATTTTGCATAAAACTGGAGTCGGCATTGACTCATGAACATTCAAAAGACATTAATGCTACAGATTTTGTGTAGTGAGCTTCAGGCTTTTTCAGATGACTTAAGAAACATTCCACTCCCGAAGAAGTACTGAAGTTTGTTTGTGAAAATAAATTCACAGACAGTTTTCCAAACATTTGTATAGCTCTACGCTTTCTTTTAACTTTGCCAGTTTCCATAGCTAGTGAGGAACATAGCTTCTCAAAGTTAAAATTGATAAAAACATATCTGCGTTCAACAATGGTGCAAGAGAGACTCGTTGGACTTGCCACAATGTCAATAGAGCATGAAATATCTGCAAAACTGGATCTAAAAGCACTAGTGACTGAATTTTCAAAACTTAAAGCAAGAAAAGTCATGTTTTAAGAGCACAGAGTGTTTTTTATTCAGAGTGTTTTGTAAATACAGGTTAAAGTTAATTGAAGAGTTTTCTTATTTCTTTCTATATAGGATGTGGTGGTAATGGCAGTTAAAGCAGGATAGCGTAATGGATGATTTTGGATTTGTAATAATAAAAATTATAATTAACATTTTAATGCATTTTTATTTGAAATCGGACTGAAATATCATCTGGCTGTCGTGTACAAATCTATTCTGAAAATTCTGTGTCTCTATTTTATCTGATCTCAGAAATGCTGGTTGGACAGATGGACAGACGGACAAACCGAATAATTAAGCCTCTGTTCAAAAAAAAAAAAAAAAAGGAAAAAAGGGGCAAAATGTTTCCCAGTTTCCCAAAAACCTCAGCCTAGATCTGCCCTTGGGGTTTGGGGGTGTGGGCGCCAATTGCATGGCTCGCCTAGGGCGCCAGTTGCTGGCAGCTAGTCTAGGGCCGCCCCTGCCTGCAAGACAGCTCCAGTTCCATGGAGACAGGCACTTTCTCAACTCCTGAGGTTCCCCTGCCAGCACCTGACATCTCTCTATCCCAGGGGTAGGCAACCTATGGCACGCGTGCCAAAGGCGCACGCGCGCTGTTTTTCAGTGGCACTCACACTGCCCGGGTCCTGGTCACCGGTCCGGGGGGCTCTGCATTTTAATGTAATTTTAAAGGAAGCTTCTTAAACATTTTAAAAACTTTATTTACTTTACATACAATAATAGTTTAGTTATATATTATAGACTTATAGAAAGAGACCTTCTAAAAACGTTAAAATGTATTACTGGCACGTGAAACCTTAAATTAGAGTGAATAAATGAAGACTCGGCACACCGCTTCTGAAAGGTTGCCGACCCCTGCTCTATCCCTTTAAAGGCACATCCCTGTGGTATGAGGATGAGCCGCACTGCAGTAGGAACAGCTCTATTCTCCTCAGCCTGAGTTCCTCCTGGGGGCTCCCTGAGAAATGCCTTGTCCTCTCTCCTCCCCTTTCGGGAGCACAGGCTCTACTTTCATGTGGGGTTTACACTTCCTAGCTGCACTACGCCTTTGGTGTAGTGGAGGAAGGCTCCTTGGACTCTCATCATCTCCTTACACAGCCAAGCAGTGCTAGTCACAACCCGACCTTTGGCATTTTGCTGCAGGATCTCACACACCCTCCACCAATCCCAATGTCTTCCCCTTCAAATCCTGAGGCTTCCATTTAAACCCCAGTTTCCTGCCTGACAATGTTTACCGAGGCACTGCTATTTCCTGCATGGAACCACATCAATCCCGTTTGAAAGCCATTTAATGTCTAAAGATTCCCAGGGCATTCTGGGAAATTCTTAGCCGCTTGGGATAACCACATGAACTCTGGCACGGTGTTTTAGATCGCAAAGCCAAAAACGGCTCCGTGCAAGCACGGGAGAAAAAGAGACATGTATATATTCAACTCCCCTGCGGATTCACCTTGAGAGATGCAATGGGTTCATGCACAAACTCGGTTTTGTATTTTTAAACTTCCTTAAGTCCCTCTATCATCCCTAAAAACCTATCATAAAAAACCTAGGCTGGGATACCTTACAGTTTAAATAAGAAATTCCGGGAGATTTATGTCTTGATCGTGTCCGGAGAGGTGGGTTTGTTGCCAGCTCAAACACTTCAAGCTGAAAATACACCTTTCCTTATTTACTGTAAGTAATTCATAGCAGATTATTGGGAAACTGCAGGGAGAGTTAGGATGCAGTTTTGGAACTGTGCAGAGAACACATAAGGGACATTGCACCACACGCGCTTCCTTCAAATTCTTGCTTAACACACATTCCCCTTCAGCAAAGCCTTCCCGAGAAATGCCTCCAAAGAAATTCATTTTAAAAATACAAACATCTGCCCTGCTTTGAGATTCACCCTGATTACCACTGGATGGATCTGAACTGTAATATCTATCTTTTTAGACTGTAAGTTCTGTGAAGCAGAAACATCTTTTCTTCTTTATCAGCGACACAAAAATCATGGGACCAGGGCTAAAATATTTTGGTCATAAACTTCCTTTGATTCATAGCAGAGCTGTGATTGGGACAACTAAGCAAAGATGGGGAGGGGTAAAGCACTGGACTGGCTCTATGGAGACCTGGGTTCCATGCTCAGCTCTGTCACTGCCTGCTGGGTGACCTTGGGCAAGTCACCTCACCTCTGTGTGCCTCAGTTTCTCCATCTGTAGGATGGGGATAATAATACTGCTCTCCTTTGTAAAGCACTTTGAAATCTACGGATAAGCGCAAGGGCTGATGATGAAGACCCAGGGTAGATTAAGACCCTTCTGAAGTAAATAATCAATCATCATCTGGCAACACAAGCAGAAGATGCAGTTGCTCGTGGTGAACAAGGAACCATCTACAAAATGACGTGGCTTATCTGTGGTAAACAGCAGACACCAACAAACACTCTCATCAGGAACAAACAACGCCATCTACTAACAACCAAAAAAGAACAAGAAATGCACTGGACAAAGCATTTCAAAGAATTGCTGAACAGGAAGCCACCTAAAGAGGAAGCAAACGTCCAGGAGGTAGAAGAAGATCTTGATATCAACACAGACACTCCAACTAAGGAAGTGATCATTCAAGCCATCAAATCCTTAAAAAATGGAAAAGCTCCTGGAAAGGATAACTTGAATGCAGAATTGTTCAAGGTAAATCCTAAATTAGAAGCATCTATCCTGGCCCCTCTGTCTACATCAGTCTGGGAAAGGGAAAAAGTGCCAGATGAGTGGACCAATGGGGTTATAGTGAAGATACCAAAGAAAGGAACTCTCAGTAATTGTAATAACTGGCGTGGTATCACACTTTTAGCTGTGCCAAGCTAAGTATTGCGTAAGATTATAGTTCAGCGTATATCAGAGGCAGTTGATAGCGTTCTCAGAAAAAAAGCAAGCTGGTTTTCGGAAAGGGCGTGGATGCACAGACCAGATCTTCATTCTATGAAACATAACAGAACAGTGCTTAGAATGGCAACAGCAACTCTACATACATTTCATAGACTTTGAGAAGGCTTTTAATAGCATTCACAGGACCAGCCTATGGTGTATTCTGCGGGCATATGGAATTCCTTTCCGTATAATCAATGTCATCAAACGCTTCTATTTCAACTTTACATGCAGTGTTGATCACAGTGAGCTCAGTTTTGAAGTCAAAACAGGAATACGTCAGGGGTGTGTCATGTCTGCAATCCTCTTCAACATTGCCATCGACTGGGTAATGCGGCGTACAACAGAAGACATGTCAAGAAGCATTAAATGGACACTCTTCTCATCCCTTGAAGATCTGGACTTCGCAGATGATGTCGCTCTCCTATCACATACCCAACACCATGTACAAGAAAAAACAACCTGACTCAATGCATTCAGCCAGCAAATTGGACTGAAAATCAACCGCAATAAGACAGCTATCATGACCTTTAATATTGCCTCACCATCACCAGTACGGATAGAGGATTATGTTCTCACCAGTGTAGAAACATTCACGTACTTGGGCAGCACCATCAGCCAGGACGGTGGAACCACCCAGGACATCCGGAACAAAAATCAGTAAAGCCAGGAACACCTTCAGGAGCTTAAATACAGTCTGGAAATCATCAAAATGCAACACCAAAACCAAACTCAAGATTTATCAGAGCTGGGTACTTTCAACACTACTTGATAGTGCAGAATGCTGGGGAATGAGAAAGTATGACATGTCCAAACTGTCTTCATTCCATACAACCTGCCTCAAAAAAATCCTCTGTATCGCTCAGAACAATCTCAAACCAAGATCTATTGACACAGTGCAACCAAGAGGATCTGAGCACCGTCATTGCCAGGAGGCGTTGGAGATGGATCGGTCATGTGCTTCGGATGGAAACTGATTCCATCACCAGCGTAGCAATAAGATGGGCACCTGAAGGCAAGCGAAAACGAGGCCGCCCGAAAACAACATGGCGAAGAGCTGTGGAAGTCGAGCTGAAAAACCTGGAGCACAGCTGGGAAACCATTGAAAGACTTGCCAGAAGCAGACAGGAGTGAAGGAGCTTTGTCACTGCCCTGAGGTGTAATAGGAACATGATGATGATGATGATGATGAAGTAAATAAACTTTTATTAGAAGTTACTCCTGCCTTCTACAATGGGGGGAAATGATTCAGGGGACTTGAGTCAATAGCTATTTCTATCCCTTGTTTATCTGGGATTTGCAGTGTTTTGTTTCTGCAACTGCTTGTTTAAGTTTGTCGCAAACCTGGTCTGAAAGGTGTGATCATTATGATTCAGAGTCAGCATCATTTAGATGAGGTTCCTCCTAGAACTCACACCTCTCTTAGACCTATTTCATATTTCAGGGACCCCGTCCAGTTCTGCCTATTCTACAGCTTTAAACCAAACAGTAACCAGGTCCCCTGACTCTGTTACAGTTGTAGCCTACTTAAAGCCTAAGCCAGACAAACAAAAAATTAATTCGGGCTCCAATTTCACCTACTCACTAATGAACTCTTCCAATAAAACCTGCACACTCCTTGGCCTGATTTGCACCCCTTGCTCTGGAGAAGATCAAAAGTAGCAGAGGCTGGCCTGGGGGCCTCTGCATGGCACGTACCAGTACTGTGCCTGGTTGTACCCACAGTATTGTTATTATAAGTGCTGACCGTGCGCTTGGCGTTGCAAGGATAGAAATAAAACTCCCCTGTCCCAAGGAGCAAACAAACAAAGCCCACACAACCAGCAGAGCCCATGATGAAGGAAAGCAGCTGCCAGCTTTCCCATAAACATGGTCTGGCAACACTGCACACCAAGCCACTCCACACCAGGACCTGGCGATCGGTTTCACAAAGCATCCAGCGCTTCCACGAGAGCAAATCCAAGTGACTCAAAAGGCCTCACTGGATCAGTGCCGTTTCGTTTGTTTCCCACCCGTAAGATCACTCATCTGCGTCTCACGCTGTCCTCCACCTAGGAGGGCGAGAGAGCCCTTTCGGACCACAATTGGCCAACAGTCCCATTCACCTACAGCACGGCCAGCCTCCAAGCCACAATCCGCACTGCAAACAGCTGTCGCTGAAACGCTCGAATGAGAACTAATGTGTGAAGTCAGTGCGGCTACCTTTTCCAGCTGTTCTGTTATTCTAACTGAGGCATCCCTGCTGACAGAGGTAAAGCAGCCTTTACTGAACCTCTCTTAAAAACCTCACTGTGCTTTTTACACCAACTTCTTCTACCCTTGGTTTTTAGCAGGTAGGCCCCCTTGTGGCTGTGACTGTATCTTCCGGTGTGCTCTGTGCAGGGCCAGGTAGGCTGTTGGCATGCAAATAAATGCTATTTTTTAGTGCTTAAATAGCATGTCTCCTCCTCTGAGCACTTTAGGAACATTAAGGGATTCATCATGTGATGACCTCCCAGGTACCGGGACCAGTTAAGGGCTCTTTCTTCAGCATTTCCATAGTTTAAAGCAAGAATACAAGAGTGCTTGATGGAGAAGGATAACTAGCAAGAGAGCAACATTTTTGTTTTATTTATGGGGAGACTGTAAACCCAATTCTGCTTGTACTGGTGTAAATCTGGAGTAACTCCCCTGGAGATAGTATGGATTTACACTGGTGTAACTGAGTGTAAGTAAGGCTCTGTATGCTCATAGGACAAGGAGGAACATTGCTACAGGCTCTCCTGTCTCTCATCTGTAAGGTTAAGTATAAGAGACCTCAGTCTTTACCACTGCGTTGTCCTGGAACTTTCAGTACAAGCCATTCTCCTTCACTCTACCACTAAGCAATATATATTAATAATATAGAGAGAGCAGTATATACACAAACACATTAGAAAAGTGACTGAAAAGAGGAAAAAAGAGCCAATTTCTACACTCTAGCTTAGACAGACGTGCATTTTCACACAATGCTTTTTTGAAATATCCATGCAACTTTAAAATCTACATTCCTAGCATGACAAGATTTTTTTTTTTTTTTTTGAGTAACAAAAAAACCCCTGTCCTAATTCTGTCAAATCCTATTTCTTCTCTCAGGCACTGCAAGGAGCATCCATTTTAGAGATCAGATTTTGGCAAAGTCAGGTTTTGATTGTTAAAACTGTGAATAATTGCTGGTTTAATATGAATTAAATTAAGGTTTTGGGGTGGACTTGGTTGCTGACCTATAAACTGCATCCCTTTGACTCGATCAGGATCATGGGATCTCTTTTCAGATCTGCATGCAAATGAAAATGAAGATATCCTACCACTGAATCTTCATTCTGGTTCAGAGAAACCAGGTCTCAGGCACTTCCAAGCATTTAGCAAGCCACCAGAACGCTTTGGTCACCTGAGGATTATAGGTATCAATGACATCCATCACTGGATGAAGAAACCAGCCCCAAATTCCAGAAGCACTAAATTAGTTTGATTTATTATTTGTATCAAATTAGTCACTCAGCTCTATTTATCATGCTTAGCATTTATGTGACATTTTGTGTCCAAACAACTTTATTTAATGTAGCATCTTCCGTGCGCACAGTGCCCCACAACGCTTTCTACTGCGAAATAATAAATAATAGCTGAGATGGAAATCCAAGAAGTACAGCTGGGGGAGAGAGCTCAGTGTGCAGACTGGAGATGAGCTGGTGAGGTCAATGAGGTGCTGAGATACAGGAAGATTGTTTCAGGCTGTATTAGTGAAGGCTCTCACATCACCAATGTGCAGGAAACTGGGATAAATCCTCGGTAAATTTTAAATATACATTTTAAGTAGGGGACAAGATTTTCAAGCATGAGTGACTAAAGTTAGACAGCAAATAGTTGACCTGGCCTTTCAAGAGTGTTGAACGCCTGCAGTTCACTTTGGCTTTTCTGGCCCATCCCCAGACCATCCCCATCTTCACCTTCTGCTCCCGTTCTATATAAACAACTGGGCAGAATAACTGCTTGGCATACAGGGCTGCTCAACCTGTCAAACCCCTTATGCAGTCTCTATGCTGAGCTTAAGTGGTGCAGAGGGTCTAGTGCCAATGTGAATCTGGCCTTTAGACAGCAGCATTCACTAGCAGCATGGCATTTATGAGGATGAACAAAACATCACACTGCAGACGTTGGGAGAAAAGGACATTATTCTATTTGGAGTTTAAAAAACAACTCAACTGGCCACAAAACTCCCAGCAACCAAAATGATTGCATTACAGGAGCACATAGGGTTCCACTGAGATGGAGCTCCATTGCGCTAGGCACTGTACGAATGTACAATCTAAATAGACAAGATAGGGAAGCTGAGCAGAGAGAGTTGCCCAGTGGCACACAGCAGGTCAGTAGCAGAGTTGAGACTAGAACTCGCTCTCCCAACTCATAGTCCAGTGCGCTAACCACTAACCTGTGCTGCCACTCTTATTGACTATCATTAGCTCTGCTGGAAGAATGGACGCTCAAAACTACCAGTGTGAGTGTACACCATGAAAACACATTCTAACATGGAACAAAGAGGCAAAGACTTCAGGAGGCTGGGATACACACTGACTGTTATAATTAAACAACATGTAAGAGATACCCCTCCCCCCCAAAGAAATTTAATTTGCTATAGAAATGCTTTCTTAACCCAGAAAAAATAACCTCTGGGAGGCAAATTGGCTTGCTCCGCATGCTCAGGTTGTGATGTCAGGGCAATGAGCAAGTTATCTTTCATCAACTTGACTATATTTTTAAAAACGAACTGTATTACTAATCTGAAGATGTCTTGGACTCCAGATAGTCCAAGTACACTCACCAGATTGCTTTCCTCCAGCGCCCACAGATTAAAATACATCCTATTTATACCACGTAGCAGGTTTGATCTCCCTCCGACCTCGAGAAAAGATTGTTACAAAACCACGCAGCAAATGGGGAAAGTGCAAGGGGCATCTCAAGAGGTTCCAGACTGAAAGGAAGAGCTCTGATAGGGCAAATTATACCTCCAAGCAAAGAATGTGCTTAATTACCCTTGGCTAGCGGTGGATGGCCTGCCAAGGGTGCTCAAAAGGGACAAAAATCACAAGGAGCCGCTCTCACTCTCTTGGACTCAGCCCCAATCCCTGTCCTTGTACTTTCTAAGGATAAGGACTGGGAGGGGCTAAAACAGCTGGCAGTGCTGGCCTCTCCATGGGCCCAGGGAAGGAAGATTCTTTGTCCCGGCCCCACTTCTACTTTGCACTGGTCAGCAGAGCTGGGGGTGGCAAGGAAGCCTACACTTCCCTCTGTTATGGGTGTTTAAGTCTCCATCCAGGCCAATAATTCACGACTAGAAACTTTGCAATATCTTTTAATATGGTTCCCAAATAGGTTTGCTCAGTGCCCAGTAAATCCCTGCCGGGTTACTGGATCAGCACCAATTTGGAGGGTAAAAGTTTACAGTGGCATCAAAATGAGGGTTAATTTAAGCATCGGCACTTATAAAGGAAAAAAAATAAATCACACATTTGAGCTTGTTGGTCTCTAAACACATGTCTCTTCCTCTGGCAGCTACACTGTTTGCTCAGTTATTGGCATGGAAGCAGGGAATACTGAGTCAGAAATACTGTGTCAAAAAAACAAAACTGAGCTTCGATATCACGGTGATAGACACTATATAAAAACTTGAGAGAGAGAGAGTGTGCTAAATACTTGATCTTATTGCCAATGTGCTACAAAAGGCTGAAGCCTTAAATGGCTGCTTGGAAAGTGTCCACAATGTATAAAACAGCTCAGAGCGGAGAACTGGCTGACGCTAGTCAGGAGAGCACCCGCCCTTTGTCATTTTCACCTCCGCTACCGACTACTATTAAATACAGTTTCCAGTTATTACAACTCCCTCCCAGTGCTTTCCAAAAAAACCCTTCAGAAATTTACTGTGGCAAACCCCACTCTGTGTCCCTCCAACACCACCCCACCATCAGATGCTCTAGGACTCAACCTATTATGAACAGTAGCACTTAGAGGCCTTAGTCAAAATCAGGGTCCCATTAGGCACTGTAGTAAGTAGTCCCTGCCCTGGAGAACTTACAGTCTAAATAGACAAAGACAGGAAAAAGGGTGCGCAAAAGGAAATATTATCATCTCCATTTGACAGAAACAGTGAGTGAGCTGCCCAAACCCACATAGGGAGTCTGTAACAGAGGAGGAAATTGAACCCAGCTCTCCTGAGTCCAGCCCAGTGCCTTAGCCACCAGATCATTCTTCCTGTCTGTCTCAGGGCAGCCCTTCCCCCCTCCTCAGTCAAGCACACTAAGGACACTCTAGCACTCCACTCCGCTGCTTCACACGTATCCCATGGTGCCCTGTGATTAAGAGGATTGGATGGTTCTAAGTGCCCCTGTTTGTGAGCATCTATTAGTTCTGAGGAGCAGCGCAGATCACGGACAGAGTGTCCCAATGTCGGAGCAATAAAGTCCCTCAAAGGATTCTCATAATCTCCAAGGGTAAAGCATAAAACCAGGTCCACCTGCCGGACAGCATCAAGGAAAAGCCAGGCTCTCAAGCTGGGAGATGAGGGCCAAACCATGATGGTGGCATACTTTAAAGCACTGCCTACTTCCAGTCCCATATTGAAAATGAGACCAAGAGGGAGTTCTCATCTCCCCCTCCCAAGTCATAAATAAACAGAGATAGGTAATAGCTACAGAGCGTTCACCTCTAGGCTGGCACTTCAAATCCAGGCTAGGTGGGAAGTGAGTGAAAGCAGTGACCCTCTGAGGCCTGTTTGTTGGTCTGGTTAAGTGGCTTTCATGGCCTGAGTCTGGGTCTCAGTGAACAGGTGCCAGTCGAATTAGCATCTTTTTCTGGCAGCCTCAGCAGAAAGACCAAGCCGTGCCTGGATCCTGGAGAACAAACTCTTCTGGGACTCGAAAAGCTGGTCACTCTGGCTAATGGTTGAAGCACACAATGGCTTTGCTGTATTTATCCTCTGGATCAACCGGCCATAAGTCAGCGGGGCCATTAATCTGTTTTCTTCACACACCCCACAAATTTCATACAGAGAAGGAAGAGAGAGGTGCCACTTATCTTGATGAGCAAAACTTGCATTGATAGCTTACCCGGCTGGCTCTTTCTGCATTCACATATTGCAAAAATCCAGGGCTGTCAAGTCACACATTGTCATGCTGCTTAAAAGCAGAAGAGAACAACAAGGGGAGCCAGCTGCTCTTTTGTGAGTCCCCTGCCACCTTAGAGCCCATGGATTTGCAGGTGAGACTTTCAGGCTCTTGACCGTAAATATGGATCTACAAAAATAAATCTACCCTTCTGCTGTGCATGAGAGTAACCAAGCGCTCCTTGCTGTATTCAGCAAGGGGCTGTAATCTGATGGAGAGGGGGTGTGGGGGAGGGGAAAGGAAGAGGAGGGCACAAGTGTCTCCATCTGAATTTCTTTTTTTAAAGTTACGCAGCAACCAGAGGGGAGCCAAGAACTGGATTTATTTGTAGACGTTGCTTTAGCCCTTGCAACAGCGGACGGATTTTCTATCCTTAGTTTTGTGGGGGATAGGAGTGCAAGTAATGAGTCATATTAAAATTCCAGGCTCCGGAGAGCACTGTGCCATTCCTGTCCCAGGGATTATTAACACTATAGAGGAAAAGGAAAAGCAGGGTTGGATGTGGGGGGTTTGGGAGAGAGAGAAAAGCCAGTGCAACTGAATGATTAGGGAAGCCAAATCAGAATAAGTCACTGTCTCAGAAACAGACCAGCTTTATTTACAGATGGGGCAACTGTGGTCTAGTACAATGGTTCTCAACCGGGAGTCCGGGGCCCCCTGGGGGGCCATAAGCAGGTTTCAGGGGGTCCTCCAAGCAGGGCTGGCATTAGATTTGCTGGGGCCCAAGGCATGGGGCTGAAGCCTGGGGCCCTGAGCCCTGCCACTTGGGGCTGAAGCCAAAGCCTGAGCAACTTAGCTTTACAGGGGCTCTGTGGCATGGGGCCCCAGGCAATTGCCCTCCTTGCTGCCCCCACTAATGCCGGCCCTGGCTTTTATAGGCAGAAAACCAGTTATTGTGGCCCAGGTGGGCCGTGGAGTTTTTATATAATGTTGGGGGGGGGGGGGCTCAGAAAGAAAAAGGTTGAGAACCCCTGGTCTAGTAGACAGATCACAGGGATGGGAGGCAGGAGACCTGAGTTTTATTTTCAGCTCTACTATGGACTCATTGTATGAACATGTCACGTATGTGCTCAGTTCCTCCATCTGTAAAATGGGAATATTACTACTTCCGTGAAGTGCTTTGGGAGAGTGTAACATGCGTGGAGAGTGTAACATAAGAACACATTATTATTATTACCATACAAAGGAGAGCTATTGAAAACTTGGCACAGGATAACCATCTAAACCTCTGGGTGCTGTTCTGAACCTCAATTCTGCACTTTCCGTGCTTCAGCATTCCTACTGCATTTCACTCCACCGGACTCTCAGCACTGTGATTCCTCTAAGCTATAATTACACTGACATTGTCATACACGATTTCCTCTCTCCTCCTGTTTGAGTATGTTTCATCTACGTTGGCAGGACCCACAAGAGCAAGCAGCTGCCTTTAATGTGTACCTTTCACCACTATCACCACCACTGCACTCTGCGATCCTACAGCACCTTCCAGCCAAGGAGCTCTAAGCACTTTCTGAACGTTAATGAATGAAGCCTCACAACCGCTCTCTGAGCTGGCAAGTATCATCAGCATTATTTTACAGAGGGAGAGAGAGCTGAGGTGACTTGCCCAAGGTCACACAGCAAATCTTCTGCAGAGCTGGGACTACAACCAAGATCTCCTGACAGTCAGTGTGATTCTTTAGCCACAAAATCCTTACAAGTTTTTGGGTTTTTTTTCTTTTGGACAAAACAGGAAATTCTGTGGCCAGGGCTTTAACAATACTCCAGTCAACTATGACCAGAGGCAGATATGAAAGGCTCCAGGAGAACAGCCGTCTGGTGATAAGTTCAGCCCCCTTGTCATCACCAGATGCAAAGACTGAGGAGATTTCTTGGATTCAGACCGGGGTGCTCTCCCTTGACCCTGCTTGTGGGCTCCATCTTTGCTATCTGCCTCTGGTTAGCCGGGGTCTAATAAATATGAACCTTCAGATACCTGCTGCTGGAAGGGAAAGGAGCTTTCTCTCTCTTCCACACACTCTAAAGCCCCCTGGAAGTACTGAAAGGCCTGCTCTCTGCCCTCCCTAGAACATTTACTGCTGAGAGAGAAGTTCTCCGCTCCTCTGCCTCTACTACTCGACCTCTGCACTACTCTTTGTTTTTCAGTCCTCTTCCCTTGTGACTAATTCCACTGCCTGCCTCTGCCCATGCTGAGAGATTTCCTCAGCAGCATCAATGTTAGCAGCATAAAGCGAACATTCCACGGACAGTTTTGCGGCTACCAGGAGGGCACTGAAACAGTGACCAGCCTTGTCAGTTTCATTCTGTTGCTCCATGGGGTTGGGAGAGCTATGAACATCAGCTGTCTGCAGGCCCAGAAAAGCAGCACTCGGTCAGTTTATAGTGAGGTCACATTTGGACTCACAATTCAAAGGATTTTTTTTTTTAAAGAAAGCTGTAAATTCTGCAGAAGCAGCTTGCTTAGGGCTTGTCTACATTTGAAACACTACATTGGCACAGCTGCAGTGCTCCAGTTGCCCTGCTGTAGCGCTTCAGTGTAGACGCTGCCTGCACAGACAGGAGGGGTCCTCCCAGCTGCATAAGTAATTCACCAAGAGGCATTAGCTTGGTTGATGGAAGAACCCACACTGGGGGTTAGGTCAGCTTAACTACATCGCTCCAGGGGGTGGATTTTTCACACCCCTGAGTGATGTGGCTATGCCGACTTAACTTCCCAGTACAGACCAGCCATTAAGATCCTACAGTCACCAGAGAAATCTTCCCACTGGGACATGGATTTCTCAAGTCCTGCCTGTACAAGAAAGACACTCTGCTCAGTGAAGAAATATTACTTGCTCTTCTCCATTGTACGTGGTTATGAGGAGGGTGAGGGTGGGTAGGAGGCTAAAATCAGAAGATCGGGATTATAGTTCCTGGCTCTGTCAAAGACTTGCTGTGAGATCCTGAGCAAGTCACTTAGGACCAAATTTTCAAACCATCCATTAATTCTTCAATTGTCTGGGTGCCTACCTTGAGACACCAAGGGCCTGATTTTCAGAGATACACTGACTGAAGCCAATGGCAGCTGCGGGTACTCATCACATCTGAAAAATCAGGTATTTAGGTGTCTCTGTTTGGGCATCCTAAAATTGAGGCCCCAAATTTAGTGGACACTTAAGGAAATTTAGGTCGTAACCTCTCTGTGCCTCTGTTTGTTCAGCTGTAAAATGGGGATCATGACAATTACCCACCTCATATGTCATGATTCAGTAATGTTCCTTGAGTTCTCTGAGAAGAGTGCACAGACAGCTGGTTAATTACTAATTTCACAATACCTGAGTGGGAATATAAAAATGGATTTTCAAATACAAAAGTGTTGGCATTAACCTACCAGTGCGAGAGATCCTGGAGCACTCTCTTAGCAAAGGCTCTCAGATGAGTAAGGTTATGTCTACACTGGAAACTTCAAAGCACTGCTGTGGGAACGCTCCTGCGGCAGCGCTTTGAAGTGCGAATGTGGTAATCCATCTCCTGGTAATCCATCTCCACGGGGGGATTAGCTCCGAGCGCCGGAGCCTGTCTACACTAGCGCTTTAAAGCACTCAGACTTGCTGTGCTCAAGGGGGTGATTTTTCACCCCTCTGAGCCAGTAAGTTAGAGCGCTATAAAATGTAAGTGTAGACAAGCCCTAAGAGAACGGGGTAGACACAATCTGGATGAGAAGACCAGCAAATACCATGTATAGTACTAAGCTGTTATTCTAATGCAAAACCTTCTCCAATGCCCCTTTGAATCTATAAGGACAGTCTGCCAAGGGACTCTTATATGGGGAGGGAATCTGGGGAAAAAGAGGGGGAAGGGAAAAGACCAAAGCCCCATGCAAATCACAGACTCTCTCGCTATTGTTATTCTTTCCTCTTGAGGAGGGAGAAGGGCAGAATTCAGTTGCAGCCAAATCCCCAAAAGAATACATCACCCAGGGGTGGAAAGGAATTGTGGTTAGCTTGTGCATTGCTACAATCCCCATTTCAGCAGCAATACATTAGCATTTGTAATAAGTGACAAAGGCAGATAACAAATTATAGCGAGAGGTACTCTTCAGACTGTTTGAAAAGAAGGATAATGCACGGAGAGTTATTGCTATGGCGATACTTTGGAAACAGGTAGTTAATTGCTGAGAAAAGGCTGGGACTCTGCTCCTAAGTGGGCTCACTGATTGAGTGGAGAACTCTTTCCCCGTTCTTTTAAAAATTTTCCTCCACAGGATTTTGCCACCTTGCCGAGAGAGCCGTCCTCCCATTTTATTGCTGTTATCCCCACCTTCCAGGACCTGGGTTAATACAAATTTTCATCATATTCCAGCTATTGGGGAAAAGTGATTTTGGTGCTAGTGGAATTTCAAGATGAACCCACCCTGCTTAGAGCCAGGTATAATGCAGGCAGAACTGTGCCAGCTTCCCCACATGCCTCTGCCAATCCTGACCTACAAGATGCCCCTATTGTTTCCTTTCCTGGGCCCTTCACATGTCAAGATGGGTAATGATGCCCAAATGTCCAGTACATGTAGTGATGAGACACGTTTCTACAATGGAGCAGGCAATAGCTTTCAAATCAACCAAGAGTGAGTGGGAGGCTGCAGTGCTTAATTTGTAACGAAAGAGATGCCGGGACTCAAGCAATTAGGTGCCGAAACTCCAGCAATTATTTTTACTTTCATATCTGACGCAGCAGGCCCAGAGGTGCCGGGGCTCTGAACTGCCAAGCCCAGAAGTGCCGGGATTATGAACCGCCAGGCCCAGAGGTGCCGGGACTATGAACTGCCAGGCCCAGAGGTGCCGGAGCTATGAACTGCCAGGCCCAGAGGTGCCGGGGCTCTGCCCTGGCAACTCTCAGCCAGCACACTGGGAAGCTGGCTTTGAAAAACAGTGACAGATTCCCTTAAAATGAAGGCCCATGTCAAAAATAACAGAGTGGAGACCTTGAAATGATGGGACAGACAGTGGGGGGAAAACACATTAGATTTGTGTAGGATGGAAGCAAACTGGGATCTATAATCAGTTCTGTTACTAGAAATTGAATAGAGTGGAAAGGTAACCTCTGGATAAGGATGAGACTGGCAAATGAGACTGGAATACAGGTCTCCAGAGGTAAAAGTAGAATGAATTACTCCACGGTGTCACTTAAACTGCCTCCATTTAGGATTACTCCATCCTGTAAATTACACTGTCTACCTCCACTCCCTGCACCCATCTACTTAAATTACAGTATCACAGTAGTTATCTTTCAGATGAGCTGTAAAACAGGGGTCATGACCACTTGTGTTCCTAGAAAGAACATTTCACAGAAGTAAAAGGCTGCTAACTTGGTCTCCTCTTTGGGTCATGGTCAATTTACCTAAAATCCCTCCAGGAGTTTCAGCTGGATTCTTCTTCACCTCCTGCCGTAAAATATTGTGTGTCTAATAAATAGCTGCCGTGTTCCACCCTGGAGGTGGCTGCTTTTCAGCCTAGGGGACAATTATTCATAAAACAATTTGGGTGAAAATACTGTTACAAAGATCAGATATGATTTTGATAGTTGATATTTCTAAGGAATGGTGCAGATGTATTAATGACACCGATAAATGCAAATGCACAAGAATTTCCCTCTCTGTTTCCCTTGAAATATTACCTTTATTTTATGGTCACTTAACGTAGCCACAACCCACTCTGGTGCAGCATTCGGAAAGATAACACTGACAGCACAGCAGCCCCATGCCCTGCATTTTGAAAAAAAACCCCATCTCGTCAATGTAGGTTTTGTGCCTGGAGCCAGTATTTGAAGCTCTAGAAAGCCGTATAAGACAAGTTTGCAGCGTAGTGTGAAAAGTCAGGCTGTTGCCAGATGCAACAGAGCCGTGTTCAGATATTTCAAAGGGTTAGGAGACAGTGGGGCATGTGTGAGGGACAGTGGGGTGTGTGTGTGTTTGTGCATGTGTAAGAGAGGTAGGAGCGGAGAGAGCGTTTCTGAATTATGACATGACAGGACAGTTAAGTCAGGTTCATAAGTGCTTCCTAATGTGCTCACAAAAACGCCAGGACAGCTTCTCAAGAAGCTGCGAATTCTCAGCAGTACGTGACAAAAGGAAGTCGGGAAGGGGCCGTGCTCAAAAGAAACCCCCCAATGCTCTTTAACAAGGGGACAGAGTTCCTTTGCGCCAGGCTGGCATTGTCCTGCCAAACTGCGGTGGGCATAAAACAGCAGGACTCCAGGAGGCCACGATGACAACACACACTATCAAGGTAATTAGACAGGCTCCAGTGAATTATTGCTCATTACACCCCGTACACACCACTCCAGTAGAAATACATCCAGGAGTCTAAACAAAGAAACAGTCCAGTGTCTTGGAGGAGCTTGGGGCTTAGGTGAGGCCTACCTGGCTACCATGACAAGTTGGTGGGCTAAGGGGAGCAGCTGGAAGAGTTGGCAAAACTTCTAGCAGTGTCCTGATTGTGGGAGCACAGCTGTCATTTGTAAGACAGGCGTGCCATGTCCTGGGTGGCCCCCCAAAACCCAGAGAGGACCATAGCCAAGAGAAGAACAGGAGTACTTGTGGCACCTTAGAGACTAACAAATTTATTAGAGCATAAGCTTTCGTGGACTACAGCCCACTTCTTCGGATGCACGAAAGCTTATGCTCTAATAAATTTGTTAGTCTCTAAGGTGCCACAAGTACTCCTGTTCTTCTTTTTGCGGATACAGACTAACACGGCTGTTACTCTGAAACATAGCCAAGAGGGCGTCTATGTCCTATCTACACAGGGCAAGGAGAATGAGGTCTTTTTCTTCCGACACAGGGGCCTTGGCACATCCATCCATGCCTTTGTCGCCTGCTACTATGCCCTCTACATAGGGCTACATACTGAGCCCACCTGGAAACCTCACCTGCTGCAGAATGCCATGGGCTCTTCATTAAGTGCATCTTCTCACCAGGAGCATATTACTGCTAGAGCCCAGGGGTTGGCACTGGCTCTTGACAAGTGGTCAGGTGGAATTCAAGGTGCTAGTTATAACCTCTAATGCCCTCTCTCATTGGGGACTTGGTTACTGGCAGGATCTCTCCTTGGGAAATCAATGGAGATGTTTGAACTGGGTTCCTCTCACTATCAACAGGAGAGACCTGCTGGCAGGGCGCTTCTCTGAGAGATATAAAATTCACTCACCACCTATGCCCAGATCTGCTATCTTCCCAGGCACACTGTAGAGCCCATCTTCTCCTTCAAGCATTCAGGGAGGGCTGGAGAGGTCATGTGATTTTCCTGGGAGGGGTCCACATGATGGTATGTACTCGCTTTACAGTGGGAGGAGCGGTCCATTGTATTTGAGATTTATTGTGACAAGACATTTGTGTCAGGGCTTGGGATGGGATCCTACGTATCTTACAAAATACATTTAAAAAAATAAGCTAACTAATTAAGTGGATGTGAGACAATGTGGGCTAGAGTAAGGGACCTCTGCATTGCCCCTGGGCATGGTCAGCATAGGCACTAGGGGAGATCCCCTCCTTCAACCCACTGCCTGTCATTAACCAGACAGACAGGTGAAGCCCTCGGCTCCTGTTTCTCTCTCTCACGCTCCCGCCTGCCTGTCGCTGCCTCCTCTGAGCAACGAGTCCCTTGCCCACATTTGCTGGCACACACGACACTGAGAAATACCATTGCAGAGCCCTCCCTGAGGCAGCCATTCATCAGCGGGCAAATACAAATCCCAATGGGGTTCTCCGTCCCCTCTCCTAGCCCCTCTATGCCTGGGATCCCGAGAATTTCACCTAGGTGTCTCAGTCCGTCTGGAGGGCTAGGAGGGTAGCGGGTCCCAGGAATGTTTGCCTTACAATCGCAGGCAAGCGGAGAGCTGGAGGAACTGCTGGCATCTGCCAGCACGCTGCATTCTTTTTCCTTAAGCTTCACACATGCAATGTGTCCTCTCTATAAAGCGGAGGTGCCAGGGAGTCTATGGGGTGCAGCCAAGTCAGCAAGAGGAGCCAGCGAGAGAGAAGGCAGCTATGTGTTTGCATATGTATTAGGGGTTTCCCCTTGAACCTTCCCTGTCGCTGTGACCCAGAGACCTAACCAAACAGCAGGATCTCCAAATGTCAGTACCCCAGCGATCGGAGAAAGAGGTGGAACATTTGGAGCTGTAGGGGTGACTCACGCCGGATCTATGCCTGCAGAACGTTGTTAGGTGGTTTTAAATAGCTTGGCCTCCACCTTGTCCTGTGCTCCCCTCAGCTCAGAGGCTTAATTGCTTCTGAATTATTTGAACTTGTCTTTTCCCCTTGTGTTGCCTTCCTTCTTCATACTGGCTCTCGGCCTCATTCAGCCCAACATCACCCCTGGAGAGCCTGATCCTCAGAGGTGCTGAGTGCCTCCTCTCCTCCCCAATGTCTTAGACAATCAGAGTCTGCCAAGTCTGGGCCTGAGCCTGTGAGGAGCTAAGTGTCCTTGGACCCTGCCAATATGTGTGTGGAAAACTTTCTACCTTCTACCGCCTATGCATCAAGAGACAGATTGCAACACAGACAGGAAGGTGGCATCCCTTTTCTTCCATCCATCTGGACAGCCCTGTGCCACCACACATCTGTCTGCGTGTCACTGATAACCACCGATCATGCTCTCTGGCAGAGATGAAATCACTGGGCATTGCTGTAGTTCCTCTCCAAGGCAGCTGTTCACCAACAGGCTGGGCATAGTGACTGTTTCACTAACAGGACCCTCTACCTGACCTGCCCCATGCTTGGGATCTCTGGGTGCCTCATTAGTGTGGGGGAACCAGGAGGGACATGTTGCCCACGTTCATACAAATCGTCATTGGCTCCCTGTTCATTTCACACCCCACGGCATCACTCACCCCAACCATTCAAAGGTCAGGTGTCTGGCCCCCAAAGTCACATAGGCATGTTTTGTTTTTTTTAAGTTTGCCTTCTGCTACGGTTCACGTTCTCAACTTTTCTCTGCAAACACAAGGGCTAGAAACTTCCTTTTTTAAAGACGGGAAACCTGAGGTTCCCAGGTGACAAGAGGATGGCAGCAGCTGGGGCTTTAACTAAAACCTTAATTATCATGTATCAGAGGGGTAGCTGTGTTAGTCTGAATCTGTAAAAAGCAACAGAGGGTCCTGTGGCACCTTTAAGAAGTATTGAAGCATAAACTTTCATGGGTGAATGCCCACTTCATCAGACGCAAGACTTGCATCTGATGAAGTGGGCATTCACCCACGAAAGCTTATGTGCCAATACTTCTGTTAGTCTTAAAGGTGCCACAGGACCCTCTGTTGCTTCTTAATGATCATGAGACTTGTGATAAGAAGTAGAAAAATTGGAATCACTGAACCCTGCACAAAATCTCATCTTAGTCATACACAAGACTCCCCTGTGCCCCAACTGTTCTCCCACGTGACAAACCCTTCTACCTTACCTCTGTTCTCTGACTCAACCCTATGCACCTCTGCTTATGCTACTCCATCCCATGCTGATGCTGACATGTGGAGCAGCCCACTCTCCCCATGATTCTTCTCATACCCACATATTTGATTCCTGGTTCATGCTGCTTAACTCACTCCCCAATAAAACAACCTAGTTATGCTTCCTTGAGCCTCCTGGCTTTATGAAACTCAACTATTCTCCTTAGAACATGGCTATTGCCCTACTTCAAGCCTGGCTTTCCCCGATCAGCAGATGCTGCCTGCATCACACTCGCAGAGCAGTAACTGGGAGGGGTCTATGCTATTACTCTGCACAGACTAACTCATTTTAGGAGCGTTGCCTCTTGGAAAGGAGCTGGAGCAGTTTTAAATCTTCCATTTAGCAGAAGCGAGTTGATTCTCAGCTTAGGGACTGCAGAGTGAAGGACTGCCTTCCCTATATCTCTTGATAGCTTCCCCCACCCCTCTGTAACTGTATTACCTAGCTCTGAAGAGTGAGCTGGATGGCTGTATCGATGACTGATCCCATTGAAAATAAGGGCTCGGTCCTGTCAATACTTTATGCCCGAGCACGCTGCTTTCTAGTGCGAGCAGTTCCACCAACTTCTCTGCAACCCGCTGTGGGTTCAAAAGTGCCCATAGTTACACTCTGCAGTTGCAGACAGGCAGAGAACATCGGGAGCCAGCTGGAGTTTGCCAGCAGGCCACATTCTTTTTTTAAGCTTCACACATGTACTGCGTCCTCTTTATAAGGCGGAGGTGCCAAGGAGTCTATGGGGAGCAGCCAAGTTTGCAAAGAGAGATATAAGAGGAACTAAAACCGAAGAGGGGGCAGGTGCGTGGGGGCAGGGGAGAGGAGGTGTGTGTGGGCCTGCGTGCTGCAGTTTTCCCTCCCGCAACATTTTAACATTTTGTGAAGCCACCGTGACAGAAGAAAGGTAACTTGCATTTGAAAACACGCTCCCGCCGTTGACATATCGGCATCTCTAAGACTGAAATACGATAAAAAGCAGTAGCTAGGGCCAGTTAGCATTTGGAATGTCTCTGGGTGAGTGCTTCTGATTTAAACTAGCTGAACCTTAGGAGGGTTTCCATAATTAAATTACTGTCTCCACCTTGACTGGCTGGGCCCCTGACACATCTCTGCCGCTTTACTGCAGCTTTAATTATTTGGAGAGGGGGAAATAGTATGTATTTCATTTATTCATTTCGATTGATTTATTTTACAGACATCAAATGACACTGTAGTCCTGGGGACCTGATCTTTCTTCTGTCCTGTTCTTTCAAGACACAAGTGCACATAGGAAAGTTACACACAGGTAATTCCTAATTGTTGTCATTCCATGCCCCTGCCCAATTTGAGCCAGTTTTGGGAAACAGAGGGCATGATGGCTCTGCCCACCAGGAAGCAAACAAGACTTCCTCTATATAAGCTCCAGTCAGCCCCTACCCCCCACCCCCCCAGCTAGGCACTTCCAAAGAAGGAACAGTTTAGGCAACTGGGAGGGAAGACTAGAAAAAGCCACATCTAGAGGGGAGGAGGGTAGTTTAGGATGGGAGGAGATGAGTCTAAGGGACTCAGCGAGTCATTTTACTTTGTCATATGACCCTCTTCTCCTTTCCTATGACAGAGATGGTTAGGGAGGGTTGGTAGCTGTAACAAGCAGTATCCATGGAGAGGATGGTGATCAGTAGATCTCCGTGTCCACCAAGGGTAGGACAAAAAGCCATTGGCTTAGTTGGCAGCAAGGGTGATTTAGGATGGATATTAGGAAGGCCTTTCAAGGGCTAAGGATATTTAAGCTCTGGGGCAGGTTGCTTAGGGAGGTTGTGGAATCCTCACCACTGGAGCTTTTTAAGAAGACACCTGCCAGTATAGTTAGTCTTGCCTCAGCACACAGGGATGGACCAGATGACCTCTCAAAGTCTCTTCCAGCCCTCTATTTCTATGATTTTTATGATTCTGCCATTTGCAGCACATTCTGTCCATAGGAGACATCCCATGCAGACAGCAGGTGTAGAGTGATTTCCAAGTGAGTGTGGCGGCGGACACGATGCCAGCTGACACACCTCAGAGACACCCACCTGAGCCCTGGCTGCCCAGGAAGCAGAGATAGTTCTAGAAGGGTGGCCTTGATACTCTGGGAGAGGAGTTGCCTGGTTGCACATCGTCACAGATGTGTGACAGCCGCCATCTTAGCTGACCTATTGAAGATTAAACCAGGGCCTTCCAGAGCTAAAAGCACGAGCTGTTACAGCTTGAGCTAACGTGCCAAAGCGCCCTGGCAGGCACCGGAACATGCTCATATCCCTGGTGGATCAGGCATAGAAGGGCACTGTAACACCCTCCCCAGGGTGCTCCACATGGCAATGGTTTAATTTAATCCAGTGGTGGTTATCTGAGTAGCTGCCTTTCCTTTATGGCAACCCTCTAAACAGATAAATAGCTGTTTCACTCCTCTGAACTCTCGAGGTCATCATCCAGGCTTGGAAGGCGTTTAATGTCCAATAAGTGCAACTTCCTGTCGCAAAGGTAACCAGGTTAGGGTAACTGGGTTAGGTAACTGGTACCTCAGAGTGCGGGCTGAGCACAAGATGAAGCCTGGCCTCTGGAAAGAACGGCCGATATGGAGAAAAAGTGATGAGAGAATCTATGACCCTCTTGCACAAAGTCTCCACTTACAGAGCTGCTTTCAGAGTAAGAAATATTTGGAAGCCTGTCCTCTGAGCTCAGAGGGGGCTCCTGAGCGGCGCACTTCCCACTAAGGCATAGCAGGAGGCTGCAAGGACCTTTGTAATGGGAGAGAATGTTAAAATCAATTACATGGACGTGGGACAATGCCCAGCCTGCCAACAGAGCTGTGGATTACACGGATGGCTGAGGCGGAAAAAAAAATGACATTCAGTTTCCATTCCTCTGGAATCCACAAGCCCTGAGCCAACTGGACCCCAGTGGGCTTCTCAGCCCAGCAGCGCACTGAAGGGGGAAGGAAGAAAATGAGATGAGGATGGCCTACCAAGGCAGTTAGGCCTCACAGCAGAGGGAACGGTCAGGGGCTCTTTCAGGGATAGGGGGACTTACCTGTGTCCCAGAAGGCTGGAGGCAAGGGCAGGCAGAATTCTGCTGAGCTGGTGGCCGACTAGGAGGAATTGCAGGCATTAAGGGAGTTGAAGACAACACCCCGGTGTCCCCCAAATGGTTGTCTAGATGCTGCAGGCAAGTGAGGAGGAGAGCATGTCCCTGACCAGGCAAGAAAGTCCACATCCTTCGCAGAGGTGAAATGGCATCTCCAGCATTAAATACCAGAGAAACGGGCACTGCAGTGGGCTCCTTACAACTTTCCGCCAAGTGCGATCCCTTTATCTCAGCGGGTCACTCAGATGCATAGTGGGGGACTCTGCCTTCCAATATTCCCTTCTGACTGAGAATCCCCCACAAGTAGATTTGGTGGAGGCCAAGGCCTAAGAGCCTAGAGTTTCCATCCTTCTTCTTTTTCCCCCTTTAGGAAGAAAAGGAAGAATGAGGGAAGGACTGAGGGGAAGATATCATACTTCAAAAGTGAAGGATGAAAGAACCACAGAGGTGTGTGGGGGTATATAAAGAGAGAAAGTCTCACTCAAGTCTTTTATCTCCTTGCCTCCAACGATCTCTCCCATAGGACATGAGAAGAGGGGAATACCACAGCTTACATTCCTCTTCCAGGGCTGTCCACCTTACATGCCACAGCAGAAATTTGAACCAACCATGATGCATCAACGTTCTCATTTCCAAACTTTAAGTATGCATGCCCATGCACTGTACTAATGTGGCTACACACAATGGCTCATGTAGAGCCGACTCCTGTCTCTTGGCTGAGTAGCAAATACCATGCGACCCTCTATAGCCCGGTCTCACAACAATCTGCAAATCTTGAAAGAGGTCTTGAAAATCATTTAATGATTGAAGACTGCTCTGGAGCATTCACTGGGCCTCCAGGCAAACTCATTCTTTTCACGGCACAACTTCACCCAAGAGCCAGTATTTCTTTGCAACAAGATTTGCTATTTGCCCATTATTGTGCCCCAAAACAATTTGGGGCTTTCAGTCTACTTGCCAGTTTCATGAGAGGGTTTTTTTCCCCCACTCTCTGCACAGTATATAACAATCAAACATATGAGTGGGGAGGTGACAGAGTTAACAGATTCCAAGCCAGAGATATTCATGGCACCAGGGATTTGTGTAAAGTTTCATACTGGAACCCTTTTCTAAATTCTTTTGGTCATGAAATGACAGAGGGGAGAAAAAACATTGCAACTGTTTAGTCTGCAGGGGAGGTGGCTCTGGCCCAGCACTCCGAACATACTGTCGCTCAGCAAACATTTGAGAAAGGAATTTAACAGACATCTCTCTGTGCTCTTGCCACCCCTTAGTGTCCCACTGACAGTGCTGAACTACCTGACTGCTCAATAGACACGAGTTCTATCATTAGCGCTCTTTGCTAACGATGCAACTTGGGATACTGTGAGGGACTAGGGTTGCCAGTTTTGGTTGGATGTATTCCTGGAGGTTTCATCACATGACGTAATCTTTAATTAAAGATTAATCTTTAATTCCTGGAGACCCCAGGCCAATCCTGGAGGGTTGGCAACCCTCTGAGGAGTAGTAACTGAAAAACATTTCCCAAGAGAAATGACCAATCTGATAAAAAAAAAAAAAAGTTATTGGTCAGGTCCACTTAGCTAGAAGATCTCTGAAAACCTTTTTGAGCTGATATGCACAAACCCTATGAAGCCATATAGTTTCGACAGTAGCAAAGCTTTTATTTTGCTAAAAAATAAAAATGTTGTTTCGGGGATTAATTCAATTTTTGAAAAGGAGACAAACAGTTCAGTAATCTTTGCAGTTTGCCCTCTGCAGCGTACATGTACTGAACACACTCTGTATGCAGTTAGGTTCTATGAAACTAACCGCATGGCGCTCAGATCAAAAAAGCCAAGTAACCGAAAAGAAGAGGCTGGATGGAAAGCTGCAAGACTGCAGAAAATAACACGAAACCACAACAACCTTCCCTGCTGAATCCTCATACTTAAAGGGACATTGTCAAAATACAAACGCAGTATCGGCCTGATTCGCCAAATCTCCGCATTGTCCAAATCCTTGTTGGCCCATGAGGGGGGACAAGGAAGGGATTCGGAGGGAGCAGAGACACCCCCCCCCCCCGGGTGGGGGGAAGGAAGGCCACACCCAATCTCTGTAGGCACACGGTGCAGGGGCAGCTGCGATCTTGGCTGGGCAGAGCAGATTCCTGGTCAGGGGTCTCTGCTCTGCCCCACCAGGACTGCAGCGTTCCACCTGCACTTGCAATATCAGGGAGCGCAGCAGCGACACTGTAGGGAACCCTCTGCAGCCAGGTTGTCACGGGAGTGAGCGAGCAGGGCCGTGACAGTGCAGCTGCAGGGGGCTCCCTGCACTGCTGCTCCTGTTTCCTTGATTGACCAAATAAAATCCGTGCCCCCGCTGCTCTCCGGCTAATCGGGCGTATGCCGTAGTGTAATAACCTTTCCTTATGGATGTAACAAACAACGTATCTGTAAACTGGCAGGTCTGGGGTACAATCGCTTTATAAAGTGCCCGGTGATGGGAGTGCTAGAGAGAGGGAAAAAACCCTCCGCTTAGTATAAGGCAATGAATTTTTAAAATCTCATTTACTTTTCACCACTGATGCTAATTGTTCACTTGATGTGTTTCAGCTGGTTGGATTGTGAAACCTGACCAGTTCATTTTGCTCACTTTATATAGTCAATTTCACTTTCTGGTTCTCCTGCACTAACACCATGTAGCTGTGCTTGGGGTCCCCACGGTTGGCAAGGAGAGCTTTTCCAAAAGCTCCCCCCACTGGACGCTGTGTGGGTAAAAGGAAGCACCTGCAAAGTTAATGACACTGATGGCAGACCGTCAGATACTAGGAGGGGCACAGAGGTGATTCCATTACTTGTTCTATCCATTGATTAATCCAGAGGCTCTATTGTGATGTGAAGTCAGCATCACACTATGCTTTGTTTCCTCCTCTCCCTATAGAAGCCTTTGGGTGCTCTGCTCAGAGCTCAGGTGCCGCACTTCCCACTATTTCACAGGCTGTTTGCTGTCCAGGTATAGAGAAGACAGATGATGGGCAGTCTCCCCTCTCTTTGGCCAGCTCATATCAGTCCTGCCCTCCCACCATTCTAGTTCTAGAACAGATTGCTGACCATGATCATGCAGAAGTCTATGTAGTGATTTTGCAACCGGACAAATGCCAATAGGGGATAAGGATGAGACCCTCCAATATTATTTCCACTTGAGAGGTAATCTGAACCCAAGATTACACTGAACTGCTAAACCACTTCTTCCTCATTAATGACTAATCACCAGCTCCAGCATTTTACTCTATGAATTCTGTTTCTGACTTACAAGCACGTTAAAAACTTTACAGGTAGATCGCCAACTGGTGTAAGCTGTCAAAAGCGCCTCTCTGTCTTGAGTGGGGCTATGACAATTAACACTAACTGAGGATCTGACCCTAGCCGTTGTGTCCTTTTGCCTGTGGAAGCTTTTCCCTTAAACTCCTGCAACTTAAGGAAAAATGTTGGGGTCCCGAATGGTGTAAGGGATTAGTAATGGGTCATCCACTCTCCAAATCCAGCCCAAGGTAGCAGTGGTTAAAAGTTGTTCCTACTTGATGGCCTCTGTAAAATGAATTTGGTGGTCCCAACGGAGAGGTGCATCGAGCTGGCATTTAGTCTCAACAAAGAAGCTAATGACTGAATGGACCTGGGGGATGAACTCCAGTCACACCCCAGGATCTGATACCTTCTGGGCAGAGCTGGAACACATTGGTGGCATGAGAGAACCTTGTGATACTGCTGCCCACGCTGTACTGGTCCTGTAGACAGCTCTAGGACTTCACTCTCCAGCATGCTTCATTAACTGATTGAAATAACAGTTCAAGTAGTCCGTGTTTGCAAAATGCTTATTTTAGAATTGGAAAAGGTGCAGAAAAGGGCAAAAAGAATTATTAGGGGTATGGAACAGCTTCCATATGAGGAGAGATTAAAAAGACTGGGACTTTTCAGCTTAGACAAGAAACAACTACGGGGGTATGATAGAGCTTTATAAGATCATAAATGATGTGGAGAAAGTGAAAGTGTGATTTACTCTTTCACATAACACAAGACCTAGGAGTCCTGATGAAATGAACAGGCAGCTGGTTTCAAACAAACAAAAGGAAGTGGCACTCATTGCACTGGGATATTGTGAAGGCCTAAAGTATAACTAGGTTCAAAAGAGAATTAGATAAGGCCATAGAGGATAGGTCCATCAGTGGCTATTAGCTAAGATGGTCAGGGACACAACCCCATGCTCTGGGTGACCCTAAACTTCCAACTGCCAGAAGGTAGGACTGGATGACAAGGAATGGCCCACTGGAAATTGTCCTGTTTTGTTCATTCCCTTGGAAGCATCTGGCACTGCACACTTTCAGAAGATACAATACTGGGCTAGATGGACCATTGGTTTGACCTATTATGGCCGTTCTTATGTTCTTGTGAATGTGTCAATTATCGTCATTACTTTGGTTTAAAAAAGAAAAAAGCTCCTTTTCAGGCCAAAATTTTAGCCTGGAGCAAATCATTGTGGCTAAGTCATAAATATTTAAAAGAATAGGTTACTAGAAGAAATGCTAAAAGATCATAAGCTACAGCAGGACCAAATAATTTAACCACAATATTTTTGGAGATGCATGCAAGAGGAGTCTGCAGTCCATGTAAAATGTTAATTTCCACTTAAAATAATAAAATGAAGAGAAGAGGACATTTAAAAACTGCAGTGTCACTCTGGGACAGATGCTTACGAACTGTATGTAGTTTCCTACTACATACTCTATGCATGTGTATGAGGAGCTCAGTCATTTGCTGTCTAGTTCAGCTATTACAGCAATCCCTGCAGCATAGGCGCCACCTAGAGGGCAGTCTGTATCTAGACTAATAAAACATGCCATGTATCAGAGAGAGACAGAGTGTTAAGATTTACAATGCTTTGGACAAGTAATTTCAACTCTTAAAGGAAAAGAACCTACATTGCTGGTTAGGAAGAAACAGAAGAATGCTAAAAATATTAAAACAAGATCAAACTAAAGGGATGAGGAAGCGGATACTTCCTTTTTGATGCTGATGCTGTAGGTCATAAACACAACTCAGCCTTCAGTGCTTCACACTCCCAGAGAGCTTCTCAGGGTACGTCTATACTACCCGTCGGATTGGTGGGTAGTGTTTGATGTATCGGGGATCGACGCCTGTACTACACCTCGGCAGGAGGAGTAAGCGGAGTTGACGGAGAAGCCGCGGCGGTCACTCGCTGCCGTGAGGACGGCCAGGTAAGTCGAACTAAGATACTTCGCGTAGCTGAAGTTGCGTATCTTAGTTCGAAACACCCCCCCTCAGTTTAGCCTAGGCCTCAGACACTATTTAAATAATGCTTACAACAGCCCTGTGATGTAGGTTGGTATTATTATTCCCATTTTATGGATAGGGAAATGGACACTAAGTGATTTGCTCAAGGTCACAGATAAAGTCTGTTTCAGAATTAGGAGTCAGAACGTTGCTGGCTCTTAGCACCTTCCCCTCCCTTTCTCAGTGTTCCTATTCCAAACCTCCCATTTACAAGCCTTTATAAATTAGCCCTAGAAGCCCATTTTCTGTTGAAACTAGAGGTACAAAGGCAGAGAGGATGGGGGTGAGGAGAACTGGTTTTCTAATTGAATAAAAATGGGATTGCCACTTGTTAAAGTCAGACAAATGCATTTAATGAACTAGTGGTTTTAAAGCCTTTTTTAAAAAAGAAAAAAGGGAAATGGAACCAAAAGAAAAGAATCTTTATCCCTTTTGGTGCTGGTTCTCACCGCAGTCTCTAGGCCAAATTCACCTCCCACTGAAGTCAACGAGACCCCAATCAATTCAGTGAGAGCAGGATTTGGCTCTTTGAGCAGTGAATATATGCTCTGAAGTGCTGACTTTCCTGATTTGTAGGCGAGCAGGTGTCCTTTACCTCAGGTAAATTAGACAACTCTGAGTAATTAACTAGAGATTTAGGAGAACCACTAGCATGCTCCACGACATGGAATATATTTTTAAGAGGTTGGGGGTGGGGGGATCCTAATATCCTAATTAAACTAAAAAACCCTCTAATTAAAATATGGGTAATACTTAATTTCAGTTTGCAATGCGTATCCTTAAAGCAACTGGGGGTCTAATTATTTGAGAGATCTCCTCTCTCACCATATCCAGCTGGGTCAGTTATGATCCACTGAGATGCACTTTGCATCTGGTCCTTCAGATTAATCTCTATGCTCAGCAAGAGGATGGGCATTCTCAGCAGAAGAGCTTTCAGTCCATCAGAGCTAGAGATTGGCGAGCTTCGGCGCAAGGCTCTTTCGTTTTGATTCATATCAAAGCTAGAGCCACCAAGCCTAGCCAGGGAATGAGTTACTCGTCAGTTAGCTAGAGGTTAAAGCCATAGGCACAAGATAATCGCAACAAATGAATGCTGGTAAATAATGGGGAAATGTGGCTTAATTATCTTTACTTGGAAAAGTAGCATTTGAGCAGTGCCTCCGGACATGTAGCAAGGGGTCAGGCCCAAGCACACGCTGTTAGGAACCACCTCACTATTCCACGCCTTGTACAGTACATCCCAGCTGGTTTCCAAACGAGTGGCGCAGACCCTATTGGGAAACCGGTGCAACTGACAATGGCTATGCAGTTGAAACCGTGCCACAATAATCTACGTCTGAGAACAGCTGTAGAGGTTTGTGCTAGCGCAGGCAGGATCCTAACAACTCAGACTGAGAGGCAAATGGAGCAAGGAAAGACTTGCCACCCTAACAGGGTGGCGCGTTGACTCAAAACGTGGCAATTCAGGACGTGGCAACCAGGGCCGTAGAACGGCCGACTCATATTGGAAACAGCCCCTTCGCTGCTGCTGGGACATGTTGGAGTGCTGATGGCCGTCCATTCCTCTGAGCAGAACGTTGGGGATGCCCCAGGTATGGGCTGCTTGGACTGTTCTAGCGGAGAATAGTTCATGAACCTGCCAAGCATGCCATTCGACCCTAAATAGAGATTAATATGCTGTGCCAATCTCATAGTGCAAGATGGATGGTGCAATGTCTGGGATAATGTAATAGCAATAGCCCTGCAATTTGTTCAGGCGGCCCTATTTTGAGTCAGGAATTCCACAGAACATCAGGGATGGAGGCAAGATCCATTGGACAGTAGAGAAAAAGTTGCAGATCTCTCTGGGGGCTAAAGCTTGTTATAGATTGGGAGGGGAAAACATTCAGTATGATTCACCTCTGAAGTGGCACCCCTAGAAATACAGTATAAATCTGAGACCTGGTATTACAGCAACAGGCATTTGTGTTATTCATTTATCTGCATGCCACACAGCACCTAAATAAACTGCTCAGCAAAGCCAGGGCTGGGCTGAAGCATGAAATATCCCGTATCACCCTGTTCCCAAAAAAGAAAAGACCCCCTCCATCCCAACAGACTTTTACTGATTATTCAGTGAACATTTATTGCTGGATGTATTTGTTTGCTATCTGTGCATATCTGCTATCATTGGCTAGATGGAAACGTGGTGCCCCTAAACCAACCACTTCTACGACACAGTCTCTGTGCTCATCACTTACCCTGTAGTCAGATAGACTGGATGTTTAAGAATTGCCTGCTCCCATTCCCTTTTGGATTTCCCTAGGTCTTGTCTACGTTGGGATTTCAGCACCAGCATAGCGGTGCCAACGCAAACCCGGAGCATAGACACAGTTTGCACTGGTGCAGCTTACCCCAGTTTCAAACCGCGGTGAATGTAAATGGTGTCTACTATAGGGGGGATGCAGCCAGACAGCTGCACCGGTGGTTAATGTGTAGACTAGTTCGCTGTTAGGCAAACACCCTTTATTGAGTCACTAGCCTGTTTGCACTATACTCTTAGTTGGCTCCCTCCATACAGCTTGATGCATGCTCTCCACTACACCAGGCACTGGAAGGCAGAGGCTAGTGCAGTCTATTTCCCAGGCTGTTCTATGGAATTTCCCAACCATACAATCTTTCTGTTTAAGTTCCTTGTGGTGTCAGGGCTCTACAGAGATAGCTGCCCCTTCAAACGCTCACCCAGCCCAGGCACACATATACAGATAAGCATGTCAGCTACCACCTCAAGCCAAGAGAGGCCCCTTTCACCATCACAACAGCTTTTCCAGGCACAAGGAAAGGAGAGCATTTGAAAGCAATTAAATTAGGGGCATTCTAGGTTGGAAATAGCAACGTGCTTTCAGCAACCACTGAAATGCAATGTGGACTCTGTGTATTTTTGGATGAGGAGAGGGGGAATAAAATCTCTCTGCACCCTTCCTCCTCAGAATAAGGACCAGGTGGCAATACACAGAACCAGACCTCTAGGGAAGTTGACAGCATCCCTGAGAAACCCAGCAAACAACTCACCCTGCATTTCCCAATGCCACGAGAAGGGATCAGCTGAGGGACAGGGGGGAGGGAAGACAAGCTCTTTCTGGCATTAGCCTTCTGGTGCCAGGAGCTGGGATTTCCCAACAATGCAGCCGTCAACGGCCGTAAAACCTCTAAACTTCAAGCAGTTCTAGCAGAGTGACGCGGATTTAAGCTGGAACGCTCAGGAGCAGATGGGCTGACAGACTAATGCATCAGGCAGGCTGAGTCCCTGAGCTGGCAAGCACACATATTCTGTCCTGGGCTAGGATTTGTGCCTTTTGAAAGAAAATGGATCCTCTCTGTATCAGTCCTGGAAAGTGAGGCCAGCACTTTAAACACCATTCTCTCTGCACTGCTGTGATCTGTGGGAATCTCACAAGTTAAACAATTTTCATAGAATATCTGGGCTGGAAGGGACCTCAGAAGGTCATCTAGTCCAACCCCCTGCTCAAAGCAGGACCAATCCCCAGACAGATTTTTACCCCGGTTCCCTAAATGGCCCCCTCAAGGATTGAACTCACAACCCTGGGTTTAGCAGGCCAATGTACAAACCACTGAGCTAACCCTCCCCCCTGTGTCGCTGTGTAACAGAAATATTTTGATGGGTTTTTACAAGCTAACTCCTATAACTTTCAACTCAGGCAGGGGCTGCAAGTGCAAGTGGCTTTAAGTCATTTTTATGCTATATTGTCCCCTCCAAAAATCCTGGGGCCGTCAGTCAGGAGGTGCAATTCAAAGCAGCCTCAGAGCTGCACTAAACTGCATTGGCTATAGACAGCTGTGGATTGGCTGAATGTAGCAGCCCCCAAGCCATGCCCTCTAACTGGGAGCTGGGAGAGGACATGGCAAGGGAGCTGACAAGCCAACTGTGGATTCAGTCCCACCAGGGCAATCTTCAGGTAGCCAGACCCACCAGTCTGTACTGCTGAAGCAATCCAAAGCACCCTCTGGGGATGGGAAGGATCTGGCTCAAGGTATGTTTTCCGCAGAAGAACTAAACTCTAGGCTGCAGTTCACCACAATCAGAACTGTAGTCTCCTCATGGAGATCTTTGGGGCTTGCATTCCAGTTTACACTGCATCCAGGTTCACGATACACACGCTCCACTGCACACACAGATACTCTGCAATTCTGTCAGGATCCTTTACAGAGCAATTAGGTTACACAGGAAAAAAAACAACTGCAAAATAACGAAGGGAAAGTTTCCGATAGAGAAAGGGAGCAGCGTGTGGCTTGCCACACTCATTCATCTGGGCACTGGGAGACCACTCTTTTTTTACTCCTCAGAGGACTGATAAATATTCACAGTTGGAGTTTATATGGAGCCTTATTCAACAAAGTATTAGTAGCCACCAATTAGATGCACTCCCATTGAAAGGCATCAAAACGGTGGCACTGAAGGGAACTGATAAATCTCATCACACCCTCCAGCTGAACCATATACATTCCCAGTTTCCTGGGTCTCCTTCCTCGAAGAATAACAGATTTGGTGTGTGTGTAAAGGCTTCATGTTTAAGACAATTTACAATGTACCGAGTGTGCTGTTAGGTCAATAAAGCATAGAGAGGAAAGTTCCCAAGCAGCTGCTGTTTGATCTGACATGTCAGCGGTTGTAGATTATACGAGCATAACCAGTTAAAAGAGCTCTTAAACACACAAACAGTGTGTGTGTGTGTGTGTGTGTGTGTGTGTGTAACAGAGTAATTATAGATGTATAAACATTTGCTCATGATCCTTAATACAGGTATTTGAGCAATTATTAAATCCTCTACTTAATAGATTATTATAATTATATCTAATGATACCTAGTACTTCTATAGTACTTTGCATCTTCAAAGCACTGGCCCATATCCCTATTTTATAGATAGGTGCATGGAGACATAGCGAGGTTAAGTAAAACTTTCTCAAGGCTACACAAAGCATCAGTGTCAGATCTGGGATCTTACCCCCTTCATTCACCCACAAATAACGTGTGGCTTGTTCTTCAGACTGGAAATGGAGTTAGAAGAAATCATTATCCACTTAAAGGATTTCTTTTATTTAATAGAGACAAGGAGAACTTGATGTTTCTTTTCTCGACATGGCTGAGGTGCATTAAATTCAACACAAACCTATCACTCTTCTGGACTTTTAAGCCCTTTCTGCAACTTACTTGGACTTTCTAATCAATCAATCCATCCATCCCAGGACATAGAAATTAAATGTTTCCCTTGTCGGGAGTCAGGAACCATTGCTGGGTCAGACGGATTCCAACCAACTTCCTGCTACGCCACAAACCTGAACCGAACAGATGCAAGGGATGGCTGCTAGTCACATAAGAGATGCTTTGCGGACTGTCCCACTACGCAGGACATTTCTGTAGCAGTCAAATTTAGGTTCAGCTCAGATGCTCCAAACCCACAATCCCCGCAGCTTGTGTTTTTCCCCCGCCCTGTTATCAATTGCTATTTGTCTCCCTTATGTACTCCACTAACACCTAATGTTTATCCTACTAGCCTCAGAGATGTCCTAGGTACATTATTACATAACGCTGCAAGCAGTTTTTCCGTGCTGCTCAGCGGCTGCCAGTTTTTCCGTTCACCGACCCAGCAGGTACGCGCCCTGTTCCCACTGCCAGGCGTGCCTGTGCTATGCTGAGAGCTCCTGCTAGATCGCGTGGTTTGGATTCCCTCGTCTGACTGACTGCGCAGGAATCGATCTACACACAGTCTTCCCCTCCCGTCCCCCCGCACTCGTCATGGAAAGGATCTACAAATTGACTGTGCGGCTTGTACAGCCGGAGAGGTGCCACTGCTCCACTTACAAAGAGGAAACTTTAAACCACGCAGCTTGACATTTAATACGGGGTTCTCCAATAACCCACTTATCTGCCTGGGACCTGTTTAAGAGCAGCTCCTGTAACGTTAACAAACACAGCAAAGCCTGTCGAGTGTTATTACTATCAGTAGATATGCAAAGACTACGGCTTGGCCAGACTGGCGGGGAACAGTGGAACATTCCCAGGGCTGAGTGAAGCTACTCCAGAGCCGGCCGTATAACATTAATTGATTTTAAACCCTCATCTTCACCTGCCGGGTCAGGCAGATGGCCAGAACTGCCTCCCCTGCTCTCATTCCTCCCCAGTGGAATTTTGGTCATTACAGACGTTTGGGCCCTGACTACTATGCAGTGTAGAATAAACACGCTGTTACAGAATTACAACACATCTTCAGAGATACATCTACAAGTAATTGGCAGCAGGCCCAGTGGTTCGGGGAAACAAAAAACCGGAACATACTTTCCTCTCCCATCTTTTTTTATTTTAAACTCAAGTGAATACGTTTTGTCCGTGCTGAACACTGATTCTGTACAGTGGCCCGTCTGAGCAGATCCAAACAAGCCCAGGATGCTTCTGGGAACCACGCACGTGTCCATTCCTTTCTCTACTCTCAGACAGCTCTCCAGACACAATGGCCTGATTTTGCTCTTCCTTCCACCGCTGACTCTGGGGGGAGCTATTCCCGATGCACGCTCAGAATCAGGCCCAATGAAACCAGGCGAATGAACTTGCAAAACAATATAAAAATGACACATTCGGTTTTGTAAGCCACTTGACCTTTCCCAGCTGCAAAGAAAAATAAATTTTATGTGGCAACACGAGAACAACATTAATGCTTTGCACTTACAAAACAACTTTCATCTCAGGATCTCACAGTGGTTTACAAAAGGGCGGGGGGGGGGGGTCATTATTATTATCTCCATTGTACAGGTGGGGAAACTAAGGCACCCAATGTCTGAAAACTCATGAGTGCCCTATCTAAAGCCAGTGTTTCCATTTACACGAGAGTGGTATGTTCAATCCACCAGAACCTCCAGAGATAAGAGCATGTACCTCTATGTCACTGATGATCTAGACCTATGATTTCTAGAATTGACCTAGCTATAGTCTAAACAACTGTGGTTTAGTGGTCTGAGCAACGGGCTGGGAGTCAAGATGTGTGGGGTGAAATCCTGGCCCTATATTGAAATCTATGAGAGTTTTGCCACGAACCGCAATAGGTCCCAATTTTCATTCCCAAATGCTAATCTCATCTCTGCCTCTGGCTGAGCGAGTTTAGGCAAGTCACTCAGTCACTATGTGACTCGGTTATCCCATCTGTAAAGTGAGAGTAATAATGCCTGCCCACTCTCATAAAGCCCCATGGGATCTACAGATGAATAGCACTGTATCAGTGCTAACTTTTATCATTACATGCCATTTCTGCACACACACGTACTTTGGGGGGAGATTCTCAATCTACTACAGCAGCGGAGGATCTTTCCCCAAATCATCATCCTGCTACTTATCATAACAGCTAGTAAGAAACATTTATGGATTACTAATCAAAAGCTGTAAAACGTTGGCTCACACACCATCCAAAGTGAAAAAAGTGGTAACTCCTGTGATGCAAAGTTAACGAAGCTTTATTTGCTGTCATGCCTTGCTTAATGAGGCAGATCCATTTCTAGATTCTGGCTTGTACTGTGTTCCAAATCTAAGAGGCTCACATGTTTAATGTTCCAAGATCTCTACGTGAAGAAACCTCTTTGACATCTCCTGGGCATCGGCTTTTCATAGACAACGATCATTCCTGAACTACCATTGTGTTTCCAGTACGTGGATGGGCAATTGTCATCCTCTAATTCAATTAAATTCAACTAAAAACACACCAATGGCTAGACACTTGGGCTAAAGTTACATGTCAATGCTACAGTTTCGGTCCTCGTTCCGAGCTGCATTTTGGTTCTCTCGTCTTCTCGTCTTTACAATTCCAAACAACAACCCCCCATTCCTGATCTGGAGCCTGGAACACTTTTGCCACCGGTTCATAATCATTTAAAGGAAAAAATTTTGCTTTTAACCACGGTCAGTGGTATTTATTTTGTTTCCATTCCCATTGCACCTGTGCTAGGAGGGCCTTCAGGTGCAGTGCAGACTCAGGTACCTGGAAGGCTATTACAGCAGCAGCTGCAGTTCAGCAGCACGCTCTATCTTTAATAGACTTATCCTCCCAAAACCCCAGTGAGGTAGGGCACTACTATTATCCCCATTTTACAGATGGGGAATTGAGGCACAAAGAGATAGAGTGACTACTCAAGCACCCATGGAAAAAAAAATAGTGGGTGCTCAGCACTCACCAGCCACAGCTGTTAGATAGTGCCACCGATCAGCTGTTTGGTGGCTGGGGGAGGGTGGTGAGCAGTGAGTGGCAGGCGGGCGAGGGTCTCAGGGGAGCGAGAGTGGGAAGAGGCGGAGCGAGGGCTGGGCCTCAGGGGAGGGGGCGGAGTGGGGCAGGGCCTTGGGATGGAGCACCCAGGGGCAAAAATAAAAGCCAGTGGCTATGTACCCAAAGATGACAAAAGAAGCCTCGGGTAGAGCAGGGAACTGAACACAGGTTTCCCAACTCGTAGGTTGGAGCCCTAAGCACTGGACCAGCCTTCTTCTCTTTAAGCCTTCATTTTAAAAGATCTGTTTATTCTCCAATGCTCCATACCACTGTATTTATATTCTAATACGGTATTAACATTCAGTGTTGTACTAGCTGATCCACAGACTTGACTGACAATGAAAGAGTTTGTTTTATGGACTTTGGTATTTCTTGTTAGTATCTCCCCAGAATCTGTTGCCCTGAATTTATCAAATACAGTGGAGTCCACTGAAATATAGTATCTTTTAATATATTATATGCAAAATGAATACAAAAATAGGGTAACATTCTTTAAAATGAGTATAAGATACCGGAATAGACCTATTGAATGAAGACATTTCCAGTGCATCAAGAGGTAAAATCCAAGATCATTATTTTCTGCCTCTCAAAAAAGTGCAGTGTTTGTGAAAGACATTAGATTGGATAAATAAATACATTCAGTGACCTACCATAGACGAAGTACATTCTGGGCTATGGCAACTTCTCCACACATCCACGTTAATGTCTCAGGACCCTGACTGTAATCCTTATTTCTTGGCCTTTCCATTGCACTCCTCTCCACAATATCTAAGCAGCCCCCAAAACATGTATTCATTTAGCCCGAGATAGGGGATTATCACTAGTCTATGGATGGGGAAACTGAGGAATGGAAAGATGGTGACTTACTAAAGGTCACACAGCAACAGGTTTGATTCTCCATTGCCTCATACCGTGTGCAATCGTTTTCACTGGCATGAAGTGAGTGTACAATGATCCCAATCGGCCTGGCTACAGTTTTTTATACCCACAAGGAAAAAGGCAGGGATCAACCAGGTCCAATGGCTGTGGCTGAGCCGGGAACAGAACAGAACAATCATCTGCTAGTTCCCTATGTCTGAACCACAGACTATCCTTCCTCTCTTGAGGAGAATGGTCATAACTAGTGGGAAGAAGACTGTACAGTCTTCGTGCTCTCTGTCATTGCCCCCCTCGGGCTATACCAATCAGTGCCAAGCAACATGAAACTGCTTACGTACATCTTCTATGCCCTGTACTCAAAACACAGTATACTTCACAAAAACTACCTTTGGTGAATACCTGATAACGAGAAACAGCCTGGTGCAACGGAGGGGTCAATGGTTTAATTTAACAGGGTTTAGGGTGTGTACTAGAAATAGCCCTGCTACCACAACCCAGAAGTTTATTTCTAAATGCAGGGACATACCAGATTTTGAATCTGACTGGATTCACGTAGCCTTTCCGCAACAGGCTGGCCGTGTTGATCTGAGTGCATAGATGTATATTTTTTTTAAAAAGGTATCACATCCTTCTGTTTGATGTGTTGTTGGGAACAGTTGCTAAGGAAAGCAGTGTACAATTACAGCCACAGTGATGTCCACTCTAATAATATACTTTGCTATGCATAGTTCAGATGCAGACACCTCTCTGCTATAAAGAGCACACAGATTTCAACAGAGGAATACTTTAACTTATGTTACAGACACAGGGTTTGCAGCAGATCTAGTTTTCAAAATGCGGGGGCTGCGTAAGCCTGTGTTTAAAACTATGACAAGCGAAATTCTCTTGTGGGAGACGAATCACCCACAGGCTAGGAGACAAAGCAAACACATACACAAGCTTTGATTTATTTTTTGATGAACTCTCCCCTTCCAATACTCTCTGGGTCTAATGCTGCACTGCATCTCCCGGAGGCAGAACCTAGAGTCAGCCATGGACTCTGTCCCCCTGCCCTCAACCTCCTCTTTGCGGCATGTTTGCTCCTACTATGGAGAGAATTTGCCTGTTTCCCCTGCATTGGGACCTAGTGTTTCTAGGGTGACCAGACAGCAAGTGTGAAAAATCGGGACAGGGGGTGGGGGGTAATAGGAGACTATATGAGAAAAAGACCCAAAAATCGGGACTGTCCCTATAAAATCGGGACATCTGGTCACCCTAAGTGTTTCGGAGAAAGAGGAGGCCCTAATCATGGAAAAAGAACTAATATCAGCTCATTTTGTTTGAATTATTGTTTCTGAGACTTTGAAGGATAACCTGTATTAAAGGCCAACAAAGGACTAATCCATACCTCTAGCCTCAATATTACATGATCCGTTATGTGTGTTTAAAGGACACCCCCCAAAACAAAACCGTCCCCGAATAAAACTCTCCACCGCACACACAATTCTCCCCTTGCAGAGAGAATGAACCAAATGTGATGGAATTGAGTCATGTCACTGCGTGGTCTACTGGAAGGTGCTCTACTGCTGGGCTGATATAACAACTTATATAAAATACAATGTGCTCTGCATAAGTGCGTTTCACATCTATTTAAAGTCTGGGTGGAAGAAGAAAGGCGGCAAGGAATGATACCTACCCTGTATTCAGAGGGGTTTAGCCCTGGGTGATGACAAACCAAAGAAGTCTGCAATGCACTCATCTTTAACGTAGAAATACAATTGCCGCAGACTATAAGGCCCAGAATAGAATGCAAAGCTTCATGGCTCACAGAGGCCCGATTCACGTTGCATCACATGCTGGGACTGGCCACACATCCATAGTAAAGATGAGGGCAGACGCAATCTGCTCCATTTTGTGCCAATTAGTTGGGGCCAGCGGGCTCCTGGCAAGTTGCCAAGGCAGCCCTCTGTTGGGCGATATTTCGATGACTCTGATTTAACCCATCTGATTCCACTCAGAATTTCACTGGTTTAAAAGCAAAGAAAAACAGTGCTGGGTCCAGAAATAGCAACAGTTCCCCAAGGCCCATCAGGCATCAGTTGCATTATTTTGCTTTACATGTGCCACTAAAGTGCCTCTAAAGGTTTACATCATTCAGATTCAAGAGCAAAGACTGGATTCACAGCCAAAATACGGGGAGAGCTAAATCCAAACCAGAGCTTTCCTGTCAATCCCCGTATTTCACATCAAGACAGCTGCTACTTGAGACACCGGTTCGTTTGCAGCCAGGGTTATTAAGTCTGAATATCTGTATGTCTGCCAAGAGAGAGACTCCTCAGAGGAGCTGTCTTGAGGGGGGCACTGTGGCGTCTTTGTGCCACTGAACTGGCATATGTCTTGGGATCATAAAAGTCTCACGAGATAAGCTATGAACTTGAGCAGTTCCTGAAGTGAAATCAAAGCAGGTGCCCCTGCTATGCATGTGCTCGTCAACAGCTAAAAATAGAATAGGAGCCAGGTTGAAAAGACAAAACCACATTTGTTCATTAAGCAGTATCCTTAGCTCTGCGATTTAATTGTTCTGCACCTGCTTTTATCTCACAAGGATCAGCCAAGGTTTAGGGACACGATCAATATATATCGAATAGAGCAGGCAGGACGGCTCAGTGGGTTAACACTCTAATCTGTTAGATCCTCTGCCAGAGCCTGGTTCATGTCTGGGTGTTGCAGGACTGGCTGAGCTGCTGGGATCTCAATTTGCAGTCATTTGCTCCTGAGAGTAAGGGACAAACAAGTCCACACAGCTCCTACAAAACAGGAACATCTGTTGGGACCATATGCGAGGGGCTTGACCTGCAGTTATCGGTTCTGCCTTCACTGTCAGTGGCCAATAGTATTCAGGGGATGAGTGGGCATGTTTATCCCTATTTATCACACCCTTGTATAGAGACTCTATAGCTTGACCATGTACGGCTAGCAGAGCTCTTTACACTTTGGGATAAGCTTAGTCTGAAAGATGTTACTGACAAACAAGTCCAGTTCTAGACCAGGCGTTTTAGAGAAGTTATCAATTAATAGCAAAGAACAATGTGTGAGATGCAATTTGGAAACACTTGTGTTCTAGGGGCTGGAAAAGGTCAGGACTCCTGGATTCTATTCTGTTTGCAACTGATTTCCTGTGTCACTTTGCGCAAAACGTTTAGTCCTCTGTGCTTCTATTTCCGAAATGGATATTAGGCTCCTTACCTATCACACAGAGCATGGTGAACTTCCTGTGTGTAAAGCATTTGGAATTGTAGTTACTATATTACTAGTTAATATAATATTTATTATATTACTATGTTAGTGCTAAGTGTTATTGTAATGATATAGGCTCTACCCAGCATTCACTCCATCAACAAAATGGTCAACGGTGCCCAGGGAACAGTATCATGTAAAACTGTTCATTATTGCACTAATATTTTATCTTGAACCAGTTTAATCAGCTAGTCTGGGGGAGAGTGATAGTGACTAGCAGTAAGAGAAAGATACTAGTAAAAAGGGTGATGTCTCCTAGCCTTGTTACACTGCCATTGTGATCTCTGTAACTCTTTCAAAAGCTCCTTTCTGGCTTTACAGAAAATTACACATTCTGATGAGTGCTTTATGATTTTTCAATAGCCAACGATTATACAGAACAATCATAAAGAAAAAGGTTGGGAGAACCTCTGTAACTCGAGATTACACACATTTGTTTTCATGCCACATTCTCAGACAGTGCAAGTACACGTATCAGGGTTGCCTGGCCTTTCCTCTTTCCCCCAAACTCCACATCTGAGCAATGTCCTAGATATGTTTTATGTGCAGGGCCGGCGCTTCCATTTAGGCGACTGAGGGCACCAGGATTTGGGGCGGCAATTCGGCGGCGGGGGGTCCTTCCGCGCTCCAGGTATTCGGCGGCAATTCTGCGGTGGGTCCTTCACTCGCTCCAGAACCCGCCGCCAAAGTGCCCCGAAGACTGGGAGCGCGGAAGGACCCCCCCGCCGCAGAATTGCCGACGAAGACCGGGAGCGCGGAAGGACCCCCGCCTAGGACGCCAAAAACCCTGGCACCGCTCTTGTCTATGTGCCCATATCAACAGGTCAAATTTGGCATTAAATTACTCCAGGTTGACACTCGTGTAACTGGGGGGCAGAATTTATTCCTTCCCCTTCCAATCGCTTTTAAAAGGAAATTGTTCATGTGAAAATCCCTTTCTGATGTGCATTACTCTTATCCTCTGTTGTAGATAGGGAAGCTGATGGACTTGCCATCAGTCAGTGACAGAGCCAGGAATAGAACCCAGGAGACCGGGTTCTTTGTCTACTATGCTAACCAGAGTGGGCTGACATTTTTCTGATAGACGACACTTCCCTTGGACATGCTGGTTTGAAAACATTCTGTGGGAACATGTTAATTCTGTCAAAGGTTTGGATAGAAACCAGGCAGGCAACATGTGGAGCCAGGGAACAGGGGGCAGCCTCCTGGGGCTTCCCGACTCCCCCGGGAGTGTGGCAAGCTGCTAACTGCCTGACTTCCTGGGTGGCTGCCTTGCTGTGCTAACTAGATTCGCCAGGGAGCTGGGGCACTCGGGAGCAAGCCTACAAATTCCGTTTTGGGTCTCCTCAAATGGCTTGCTTCCTCCCGTGAAAAATGTTGAATTTTTGACTTTTTTGTCCAGATTCGGGATGAAATTTGATCCCAGAAACATGAAAATTTTTAGTGGGAGGGAAATTCCGTTTTCTGGGCAGCTCTAATGCTAATGACAGCACTAGACTTTCAAATCAATGAGAAAATAATAATAAAAACAAGTTGGTCTGTTGACTTCTAGAAGAGAGATGCTAGTTATACCTAACGTTACTTCTTATGTTTTTTAGGGAGGCAGCGTGGTCTAGTACCCAGGGCACTAGGCTGAGAGTTAGGAGAGATGGTGCCTCTTCTCAGCTCTGCCAGTGCCCTGCTGTGTGACCATGGCCAAGTCACTTCACCTCTATGGCTATTTCACTTCACACCCTTTGTCTGTCTTCACTATTTAGAACTTAAGCTCTTTGGGACAGGCATGGTCTCTCACTGTATCTCTATACGTCACCTAGCACAATAGGGCCTGAACCTTGGTTGGGATCTCTAGGTATAATATTGTTATAACATATTAATATTTCTCCTTTTCTATCTTTTTTAAATTACTGGTGTTACCCCCTTTGCCCAATTATATTTTGATTGCCTTACAACACATTAGTGCAGTGTCTATCCCACAAGAACAGATTCAGAAAGTGTCAATTCTTGCTGACTAAGTGATTTCACTCTATTTTGGAAATTCTTTCTTTGGAGAAAGCAAAAACCTGAAATAGCCTTGCTTTCTGCTGCCAGTTTGCTTCCTCCTGAAAGCTCAGCTCTGATACAGCACCTGGTGATCCTCAAGGACCATTTTTTTCCCCTTTAACATTACTTTTTCAACAGAATTGTTTCTGAAACAAGACAATCATGTGATTAGTTCAAAGTTCCACCGGCATTTAAACTGACTCCCAGGACTCTCTGTATCTGCCCATGCAACTTCCTTAAACATCTCTAATCCCGGGGGTGGGAAATCACTTAATGGTAAATAACTACAATAGTGTTCACAAAGTAAATCCCAGAAAGTGTGTTAGCCAATGCTTCACGCTGTATTTAGCCATAAGCATAAGCTCAATGATCCTCCAGTTGTGGTAACAGCAAATAAAAAAGACTGATGACTTCCTGGAGCTACTGTCAATTGCTGAGTTTTATAAGAATCATTTTTTCAAATATAAGTTTAAATGTTTCCTGATCTTGCTGTATGACCAAAGAGGTCCCAGTCCTGCCAGTTGCTGTGCACGTCTTAGAAGGTGCCAAGTATCTTCAACTCGCAGTGAAGTCAGTGGCTCAGCAACTTGCAGCATCTGGGTTGCCCTTTCCTCTCTCCACAAAATCACTGGTTCTGCAGTTAATAATGCAGAAAACCTGTCATGCAGCATCCCTGGATTGCCCTGCCTAAAGTATTTCTGTTGACTGGATTAGAGACCTATCTGTCAGTCACTGACGCCTGAGGTCAGCTAGTCAGCCGTTTCCTTGCTGAAGAAGATTTTAGATTCTTTTCTTCTCCTCTTTGGACCGTTAGCCCTCACGCTGAACTCCACTTCATCACAGGAGAACCTGGATGAAAATAGCTGGAGCCAGCTCTGATTTCCTCTGACTTTAATAGAAGGGCGCGCAGCACAATACACAAGACGGATATCCTCTCCTCGGCTCTGTGCATTCACTCACGTGGGTGTTTCAAACAGAGCTCACAAATCCCACAGGTAAAGACAGGATTCATAGCGAGGAGAGCGAAGACAATTGTGGACATGAACCCGAGCTGGCTACAGGGCTGGAAAGGAAAAGGCTGGCTGCAAAGGAGGATTGTGCAACTTTCTGAAATATTACGTTTAACTGTCAGAGCCCTGATTTTCAGAAGCGCTGTGTTCTCACTATTCCATTCAAAGTCAATGGGAGCTACAGATGTAGGCCTCTGTTGGTCTTAATATTTTTTTTAATGGGCCTGCAAAATTATCTACCCTCTACCTATGCTACCACTGTCACTGTGATCACCCCCCATCATTGACAGCTGAGATTAACCTAGCAACTCTTCAAGGGAAAGAGCCCGGAGCCACCGGCCAGGCTCAAGCCTAACTCATCTGAAGTACCCCAGGCAGGTACTGTATGTCTAGTTGTTCCTGATGACAGTACACGACAGTTAAACATTATTCCCGGGGGTGGGATCTGAGCCAAGGACAGTGTCTTGCTTGAATTCCTGCCTTATAGCAAAGAATTATTAATACTTAACATAATAGCTTTCTTCCCCCAAAATGGAGACAGCGGTTTAATTTAAACAAAGAAGAGAAGAGTGTCTGTGAAACTGGACTTTGAAATAAACACATTTAGGACCTGCATGGTGGGCCTTTGTTGCCTCCCAAGAGACCTAGAGTGAAATCCTGGCTCCATTAAGACAATGAAAAAACTTCCATGTGGCCAGGATGTCACCCGTAGGTTCAGCTGCTGGGAGCAGTCTCTTGTTCCCTGGACTGGAAGGCACTGCAGCACCTTGGGTCACCCCCGTGAGGGAATGCACCCACACACCACTGCAATAATCTTTGTACAAAGTATGCCTTGTGAGGTGTCATTTGAAAACTCATAATTTGCTGGTCAGCATTGTCCTGATAAAATATATGTGGCAACACTATATGTGAAATTATAAGATTCCCCTGTATGATGGTATTAACACAGGTTCCAAACCCCACAGCCCTGCCCACGCAGAAGTCAGCAAACAGGTCTGTCCTAAACAAAGGAATGTGTGTTTGCCTTAATTTGCATTTACGCAATAAACAGAATCATCAAGCAGGAAGGGAAAACAAAGGAAGCTCAGACAGGTGAAAAAACCCAGCAGGGAAAATCCTTCCACATAGACGCTTTATCTTCTGGTTTTCAGCTGGAAATGTTTTTCAAGAGGGGGACTGAAACTATAAAAAGGAGGGAAAAACACCCTCAGGCACCCCCTTCTCTCTCCCTGCTCACCTCATTTTCCAAACCTAAGACGAAAAGAGGAAACAGCCATTGGACTCTGGGGGAGGAGGCCTGAGCTGAAAGTTTGGTCAGTAATCTTCTGGGGTATGCAGTATGAAAGTTTGCTTTGCAACACCAATAGTTTCTTAAGTCGATATTAGAAAGCGCTTTGTCTTCATTTTTCTTGTAACCACTTCTGGCTTTTATGCCTCATTACTTGTACTCACTTAAAATCTCTCTCTTTGTAGTTAATAAACTAGTTTTACTGTTTTATCTAATCCAGCATGTTTAAGTTGAGGTGTCTGGGTAACTCTATTTAAGATAATAAACCGTCATATTATTCCCTTAAAGGTATAATAGACTTAATATATCTGTACTATCCAGAAGAGGGCTGGGTAGTACAGGACATACGTTTCTGGGGGGGATGTTGAGGTCACCCTGCAGTATAACCAAGGCTGGTGAGAGCCATGGTGTAACTGGCAGGCACCCAGGGTGTGCTATGCATGCTAGAAGGCTGTTTGTGAGTGGCCCAGGTGGGCCATAGACATTGTAAGACACCCAGGGTTGCAGGGCAGCGGTGACACAGCCCCCCACTAGTCTGGATTCTATTGCAGTATGTCACAACCCCGGAGCAATGTCCATGGCCAGCTGGCAAAGCTGAAGGGACAGGTCACCTGAATGTTCATCCATCTTATGTCCTCTCTCAGTACAGCAGCAGGGTCCCCCCAACCACCAGAATGTGGTGGTGCCCAGGGATGCTGACAGCCTCTTTAGCCCAGGAAGTTCCCCAAGACATGCGGCCTGCAGGAAGAAGCCCTCTGCTGAGGAAAAGTCTCTCAAATCCAATTCAAACACACTCCTAGGATGCTTTCCGCCGGTCCTGATGATTGTAGCAGCTTCCCGGGCTGCTGGAGTGTTAACAATGACAGAGTCTTTGTTTGTACTACATACACGCTCTTAGAAAAGCATGAATGGGATCCGGTTTCTGATTTATAGCTTTCAGGATGTTAAATCATTGACCCTGGCTGATAAGTCTCCACAGATCATGCTTTAAAGAAAGCGTTACAGGTTTCCTGCAGTGGCACAGAGGATCTAGCAGAGAGCTCACCAGACAGGAGGATCTGCTGCTGTTTAGGGCTCCAGATGGCACGTGACAATGAAGTTAGTTCTATTTCCAGAGGCTCCGAGACCTTGGTTCAAGTTAGACGGATAGTAGTTTTTAAACACCATAACAAGAACAGTTTAGGGATTTGCTAGTTTAGTTTAATCCTGGATGTGGCTGCCAGAAATGACTGAAAAATTTCACAGGAAAGAGCAAGTCATAACTGCCACTGCCAAGGGGAATCTCCTCTGCTCTTGGGTTAGGTGCTGGTATCTCATGGGCTTTCAGTGTATTATGCTACCTACCCCTCTTGCTTATGATCAGGGCTCTGAGTTTTTTGCTGTGATTTTTTACTCAAAATCATGGGCTGATCATGGATTTTGTTTTAAGGAAAAATCAATTTTCTTTTATCCTTAGAGATAATCTCTCTGCCAAGTTCAGCCTATGGTGATTTTGCTGGAGGACTTCTTGGGAGTCAGTCTTGCAAGAGGAAGCATGGGCTTGTGGTTAAGATACTGGGCTGGGACTTGGGGCTGAGACTCTGCCAGAGACTCCCAGGGTGCCCTGGGGCAACTCACTTCAGTCTTCAGTGTTGCAGATCCCCAGCGGTAAAATGGAGATGATGGCTTTGCCTTTCCCCCCGCCCTATGTCTCTCTTGTATATTTAGACTGTAAGTTCTTTGGGGCAAGGCTGGGCCCCAGTCTTGGCGTGGTCTCTAAGCACCACTGTAACATTACTATTAATCAGCTACACTATATTTCCTTCCAGCCTCACTGGGACTGCTTCCTCAAATTCCTGCTCCTGATGCCCTAGCCCCTGGCATCTACCTCACACTGCAAGGACATATAGTCACCTAGCATCATCTTCACCCCCTAGGGCAGAAACCAGAGCAAGAACTGAGACAAAACCACAAGAGGTTTAAAAAAAAATAAATCACATGACCCAAGGAAAAACAGAAATATTCAAAGGATCAGCAGTTCCCATACACCTGTGCCTAGCTTGTGTATTTAACCAGCAGGAAGGTAACAGAAAGATGAAACAAGCCCATAAGTTGCCTCTAGTAAAATGCCAGTTGTAGATATTGTCCACGCAACCTCCGAAGCCACAACAACTCACCTAAGCAATACTTGAATTTTCCTCATTCAGTAGCTGAAAGCAGGGATAAGTACATAATGATACAATGAGGGAGTGTGGACTGTTGGTTAAAGCAGGTGCTGGGTCTCAGGACTACTGGTCTCTATCTACTGTAGAGCTAGATACCACAAGGACTAGCCCTGTTACGGAATTGCTGCATGACCCTTGGACTAGTTAATTAAACTCCAGGCCTCAGTTCCTTCATGTGTGAAATAAAGGACTGAATAGTAAATGTGGCAACGCACCTCCCATAGTTTAATTAGTTATTTATTTGTGGAAGTGTCTTGAGACCCTTAAATGATGCTTGACAGCATGCAAGCACAGAGTGCTATTACAATCATCCAGCATTGGAGTGAGCTAGAAAACAAACTCTTTGAACAGCACTTGGGCATTGTATAACTGACCTCGTTGCTGGAACATGTGCATACACAAGGGGATAAATAATGATACAGTTTAACATCAGCTTGTCTAGCTACAGAAGTCACAGGTGACACATTTCCCATAAATCTCTCTCTCTCATTTTTTCAGACTCCTCCTCGCTCTGAAATCTGTGCATCAATAAGCCAGCCTTGGCTACGATTCTCATTATATATGCCTGCCCTCTCATTGACCCAGAATTGTGAAAGCAAAGCCCTCTTTTCATTGTAAACCCACTGGAGAGCAAGGCTCAAAATCACTTAAAATATTGTGTAATGGAATTTCTCTGTTAACTATAGTCAAGATTTCCCCCATCTGTTAGCACGAGCAGGAAACAAGAGCTGAGATTTCTTGCACCCAGAAGGGTCTACAGGTTAGCTTTCATGTTTACCACGTTACTACAACAGATATTTCATAATACAGAATACAATGGACATACACAGCGGAGGAGCTGCATCACATGGAAGGCTTTCTGCTGGCAGCTTCAGAGAACTTGGGGCAAATTCCGTCCCTGCGTAATTTCCTTTCTTCAGAGACATGGAGTTTCATGAGATCTGCTAGTCTCTGAGGCTGAGCACAGGGAGAACCAGAAGGGGATGGGCAGTTCATTAAATATAAATTTTTAATTTGTACTGAATATTGTACCTTCTTCTAATGTGAAAGTGCTTTACACATGTGTTAATTGGGGATCACAACAAAACAAGCAGGTAGGTAAGTCGGTGTTATCATCCCCATTTTATAAACCTCAAAGTACTTCACTCCAGTAAGTCAACGCAGTTGGGAAATTGGAGTCTAGCGAGATAGTGACTTGCCCAGGGTCAGACCATGAGTTGGTAGCAGATCAGAACCCAGGAGCCTTGAATCTTCATCTCCTGCCATTTGATAGAATTCTACCTAACTTCCGAGTAAACAGCATTTGGAGGTGTGAAGTTTTGACCTCACTGGAAACCTCCCAACTCAGCAAAATCACAAAGAGAAAGATTCAGCTCCACAGAGTCATTTTCCATTAAAAGGGACAAGGAGTAAATGGAAAAAATGGGAGGAATCTTCCAGGACACTTCCCCACTCAAAATACTGGAGCAGACAGTCAGTGAAGTTCCACTGAAGCCAATGATCTACACCCATTTGCACCAGCTGAACATCTGGCTACAGCACTGAAGGAAGAGTTAACAGCAGACAATCAAGAGAAGATGGTCACTTTTCTTGAGAGGAAGAATCCTCTAATCGTTAAAAAGCAAGAGTGGAAGCTACGACTCCTCAGTTTTATTCCTGGCTCTGCCAGTTGGTAAGAGTAACCTTGGGCAGGTCACTTAACTTCTCTGAGCCCTATCTGAAAAACGGGGATGATACTTACTGCAGGGTTTAATTAGCGTTCCCAAAGTAGCTGAAGGTGTGGAGTTTGAAGGTGATGCCTGATTATTATGTTCATAAGAACTGTACATGCTCGATATTAACCCAATAAAAACCATATAAAGAGGTCACCCTTATTGGACAATCTCCTTTCTTAAGAAACTGGCCTGAAGTATCCCAGATGTAGTGAATAATGAATACACCCCTCTTCATGAGAAAGTCACCACGAGGAATCGATTGACTTTTGTGGGTCACTGGAGCAGTTGATAAGTGTTCACTGGAGTTTGTTTCTTTAAATAGAAGCACAAACCCTTTCAGTGAATGATCAGCTAGTGACACAAATCTCACCAATGTGAGGCTAACTTGCAAAGCCTTCTGAGCAAGGAATGCTCTCAGGGTATGTCTACACAGCAACTAGACACCTGCGGCTGGCCTGTGCCAGCCGACTCAGGCTCACGGGGCTCAGGGTCTGTGGCTGTTTCCCTGCTGTTTAGACATCTGGGCTTGGGTTGAAGTCTGAGCTCTAGGACCCTGTGAGATGGGAGGATCCCAGAGTTTGGGTTCCAGCCCAAGCCTGGCAAGTCTACACAGCAATGGAACAGCCCCGCAGCCCGAGCCCTGCGAGCTCAAGTCAGCTGACACGTGGCAGCCAAGGGATTTTCTTTGCTGTGCAGACATACCCTCAGGTTCCTGGAGACTGGCTCACACCTGAATGTTCACCACAGCTGCTATTTCATATTCTTTTGGGGAGGATGGAGTGTTCTAGCTGACAACGTCACAGTAATGGCAGCAGCCATCACAGGATGGCACAGTAGCACTTTAGCAAGACCTTCTCCCTCCTTGGCTTGTGGCTGCATCAAATCAAAGCAGAGGGCATCAGGGGCTCACTATATGTAAATCAGAGTGCCAGCATTTTTGCCAGCTGGATTAAGGATAGATATATGGCAAGAAGGAATGTCAGACAACTGCCACGTGCTGTTTGCCCAAAAGTCTGACTCAGCCCCGGGCACTGCGCACAGCCAGCCACAGGACTGGAAACAAGCAATGCAAAAGTATAATAAAGCGATGAATTCCAGCCACAGCAGAAAAGGAAAGCAGAATGGCAAGGAAAGTACATTGCAAAGAAAGATGTGATTTCAATGCCAGGATGTGTGCGTAACATACACCGTCAGCAACAAAATGAAAACGAGGGCCGCTCCCATATCACCACCACAAAGCATTTCTGCACATAAATGAAGCCTCAAATTCTCCTCTCTGCAGAGCACAAAAAGGGAGCCTGTGCTCATACCAAATAACATCACCGGCTGGGGTATAACATTGTTACATGCTATGGACAATGCCCGTAATGTGGCAAGAGGCTTTCCATATAATCCTCATCCACCTGGTCCTTTTCACTAAGGGCATCCTTGCCCTCCACCACCCTCTCAGCTCACGGAATGATGCTATGGCTGTCAATGCCTGTTTGTTTCAATCAAGGTGACCTTTTCCACTTTCCCTGGAAGAGGCACATCAGTCATGACTACACCAGTGGTGCTGACCACCTGCTTGGAGTAGACAGAGGACAGACAGTTTAGGCGAGATACATGGACCTCCCATCAGCCTGGGTCAGCCTTATCTGAGAAGTGAGAGACCCTGCCAGCATTTCCCAGAAGCTCCCTTCCTCCACATGTGATGTCTGGGGCTCAAACCCAGGCCTGTGAGTTCCCAGACATCCTGGCCTCCAGCCAATGTCTTCTGAAATCTGGTGGGTCAAGGAGCTAGTAGAACTACAGCCTCAGCCAAGGCACCACCCACAGAAGCCCTGATTGGAAGATCGCCTCGCCAGGCTCCACCGATTGGCCCAACCATGCTATTTAAGCCAGACAAAGGCACAGTAAGTTGTCTGAGCAACCAGGTGATTCCCTGTTGCTGCTGCACTGGACCCTGCGCTTGTGCCTACTTCCTGCATTTGACACCCTGTACCCAACCCTGTTCCTGATTCCTGCTCCGCTCCTGGCTCCTGCCTCACCCCTGCCTTTGCTCCTGACTCCCACCGTGCTCCTGCTCTATCCCTAGTCCTGGCCTCTCCTCTGGTTCTCACCCCTACAGCTTGCTTCCAACCATCAGTTACCAGTCCTGGTTCGGACCCCTGGCTCGGACTTCTGACTCTGGTTTGACCCTTGGCTCTGGCATTTGGTATCTAACCCTGGCCCCACCCCTCAGCTTCGATTCCTGTCCCTGATTCTGACTCGACCCCTGGCTCTGGTAATTGGCAGTTGACTCTGGTGCTGACCCTCAACTTCGTTCCCCGATCTGAATGCCTGCTCCACCCACTACACCTATTCTGACCACTCAGACCGCCTAGGGTCCTGGTCCCTAACATGTCAGCCAAGTGCTGGTATTTTAGTTGCCAGGGCATTAAGAAAAATGCTGATGGGACTTTGGGGCTGGCACCACATGTGCACTGCTGAACTGAGCTGTTTTCAGCCGATAACTAACAGGTTAAAAGGTCCCACAGCCTATCAATCCCATAAGCCAGCCAGCCTCCCTGAAAAACGGTGAGCTAAGCTGAGCCCAAACATTCAAGACTGAAGGGCCACATCTCATGGATCCAGCCCATCAGAGATGTGGAAAGAGGTAGGTCCTGACAGGGCCGGCTCCAGGCACCAGCAAAGGAAGCAGGTGCTTGGGGCGGCCCATGGAAAGGGGACTCACGTCTGGGTCTTCGGCGGCAAGTCCCTCAGTCCCTCTCGGAGGGAAGGACCCGCCGCTGAATTGCCGCCCAAGAATGAAGCGGCGTGGCAGAGCTGCCGCCAATCGCGGCTTTATCTCCCCCCCCCCCCCCCCCCCCCCGCTTCGCCGCTTTAGGCGGCAAAAAAGCTGGAGCCGGCCCTGAGTGAGAGAGCCTGCTCTAACCCTCCTTGGCCAATAATCAGGTGCGGCATGTGCCCTGTGCAGGCAGGGAACAAAGAGGGTATGTTGAAGGGGCAGGCAGGCCTAGGGACTCTAAGATACCCTCTCCCAGAAAGCAAATAATCACATATTAACCATGTGATGAGCTGCAAAACAGCATAATAAACCAACACAGACATTCAAGCCTATGCTCTCCATTAGCGGGCAGCCGGTGCCTAGGGGACAATCCCAATTTCCCTGGTTATATATCATTATGATGGTCTAAATGCCAGGGCTATCAGTTTATTTTTTAATTGACTTTGCTTTTCTATAGAGTTCTTGGACATGGTACAGTAAACCCAGTGCTGGGTGTACTGATAAAAAAGTCACCCATGATAATCAATGATCTGCACACACACAAATCATTACCGTCCGGGTTGTAAGTGCAGCTGTTACAGTTGCAAGCCAGGCAGATCGATGCCAGCAATTTTCTTCTGCTTCCTAGACGGTGTAGTTGAGTCAGGGCTCATATTGGATTAAAGCAACTTGCAGCTATTTATTTCCATGTGTTTAGCATCAAGAGCTGTGAGATATGTGGAAACAAACTTGGGCTCTGGCAGCGCAATGGGGGACACAAATACCAGCGGAGAGGACCCTCCACGGATAATGCACAGCTTTCTTCCATTTAAGCCAGAGAGCTGTCTCCTCAAATGCCCATCACCTCCTCAAGTGCCTCACCAGATCTTGTAGGAAGGGAGATCTTGTAATTAGGGCACAGAGAGCTGGATTCAATTCAAGACTGTGCCATAGACTTTCCTGTGTGACCTTGGGCAAGTCACTTCAGCCCAGATCCACAAAGGACTTCGGAGGAGGCCTCTGAGCACAACTATCGGATTCAGGCCCCACGGTGAGATAGATAGCAGTGCACTTGTCCCCAGGTAGAAACTTAGATGCCTTGGGAATTTTTACAGTGAAAACATTGGTGCCAAGTGAGTTTAGGGACCTACAAGGTGAGATGGCAGCCAAGTGAAGGGTTTTGCGGACTGCAGCAACACATTCTGGTCTTCAGGTACCTAAATCCCTTTGGGGATCTTGGCCTTCATCTCCCTGAGCCTCATCTCCCTGTCTGTAAACGGGGATAAAGATCCTTCCTTTCTCCTCTTTGGCCTGTCTTGTCTATTTAGACTGCAAGCTCTTCAGGCCAGGGACTGTCTATGTACACTCCCAGCACATGGGTTCTGATGTTGGTCCAAGATTGTAGGTACTACAGTAATACGAACAACAAACAATAATAATCTCAACCGCTGGGGAATCGCATAAGGAGAGAGGTAGTCTCTGACGTACTAAGAATCCAAACCTTTCAGAGCTTTATGGGTTAAAACTAGGTGGGGACAGTGCCTGGGGAATGAGCATTTGTTAAACTGAGCTTTTAAAACAGAAGGAGAGATAGAGATGGATATTAACCGGATGGTGCCTATAAAATTATATTGGTCTGTCGTAACCATGAAACACTTGCATAAACAAACACAAAAACCACTGCCCGATCTTCACTTACACTTTTCTTTTCTATAATTAATTGGGCAAGAATGGAACTTGGGAAAAGCTCAACTATGGTCAGAATTCCTGGACTTCTTTCTAGTAATAACACACTGGGAGCAGCTGCAAATATCTAATTACCTGCAGCATGTTGAGAAGCAGGCTTCGGAACTTGGTCCCCTCCACCATGAAGAGCGCCATTTTGTCACAGAGCTTGGCGGCGGTGGAGGCGAAGCTGCGGTCCGTCACCGCTTTCTGGTAAATGGTCTTGACGATCTCGCCCAGCATCTCCTCAGAGTTGGTGGAGTTCTGGGCCTCCTCCATGAAGGTAGTGAGCTTGGAGTCCACATCACTGCTGTTGTTCCTCATGCTGTTGAGGATTTCAATTAATTTGTCCATTTTGTTCTTTTGGGGGTTGGTTGCCTCCACCGGCACTTCGTCCTGGTCCGTGAAAAGGGAAAGACAAGGCATCTGTTACACAAGGAAAAAACAGACATATCAGCCCTTGTTCTTTCACAGAAAACAGGGGGTAGGGGGCGATGGGAATCATACAATCAGATCTAAATCTAGGCATGTTCTAGTGGCACACTCTAGTGGTCTGAGGTCCGGAGTGGGAGCCAAGAACTTGGGAGCGCTAATTACTGCTCTGACAGGGACTCCATCTACGACTCCTGTGCAAGTCATATCACATCTCTGTGCCTCAGCGTCCCCATGTGATGGATATACCTGTGTACCTCAGAGGTGTGACATTTACTAAGTGCCCATGAGCCAGGTTTGCCTGCAGAGAAAAGCCATAGCTACTGATACTGTGAACACACTGACTCAACATGACCCTGCTCAGGCACCTGGAAATACCAAGGTGACATGGGTGTCAGGGTTTGTATAATTTTTGGTGGTGCCCAGAACAGGTCCAAGCAGAGTCGTTCCATCCATAGGACGGACTGGGGCAACCGCCCCAGGACCTGCACTTTGGGGGGCCCTGCGCTACGGGGGGCTGTGGGGTCCAGGGTGGCCTGGGGAGTTAATGGGGGGCCTGGTGCTGGCAGCAGCGAGAGACCCAGCCCCTGCCCGCCCCTGCTCCGCCAGCTCCCAGCATCGCTCAGGGGAGGGGGCGGAAGCCGGAAAGAGGCAGGGTGGGGAAGGAGTGGTATGGGGGCAGGGAGGGGTGGAGCAGGGGCGGGAAGGGGTGGAAGAAGTGCGGACTTGGGGGAAGGGGTGGAATGGGGATGGGGCAGGGGCGAAGCAGGGGCGGGAAGAGGTGGAGCGGGGACTTGGGTGAAGGGGCAGAGCGGGGGCGGAGTAGAGCGGGCTGGGGATGGGTTCCTTGGTGCTGCCAGCACCAGGCCTCCCACTAACCCCCAGGCCGCCTGGACCCTGCAGGCCCCTGAAGTGTGGGCCCCCCAAAGCATGGAGCCCGGGGTGGTTGCCCCGGTCCATCCTATGGACGGGAGGGCTCAGAAAATATAAGCCCAAACATTGGTGGAGCTGGGCCCACATTCCTGAATATTGGTGGAGCACGGGCACCACGGGCCCATATAACTCACCGCCTATGCAAGGTCACACTGGGCATATGCAGGCATTAGCATAGTTACTTCCCAATTTGGGTAGCATGAGACCTAGCTTTGCAACAGGGAAGCTGTGGGGATTACTCAATGTTCATAAAGTATCTGGACGGTGGAAAGCGCTATGGATATTCTAGTCAAGCCCCTCCCATAACTTTCTGAGCAGCTCACAGTGATTAGCAGTAAGCACTTGAGGTTTCTGCAACATATTGCAGGCCACAGAGAACTTTGAATATTCAGTCACTGACTAGTAGAATGCTATAGGGAGCTAGCTCTGCTTAAAGGAGCCAGGAAGGCAGGTTTTCTGTTGCTTTTGTGCAGCAAGTGCTGCATGAGAGTCAGCCATGTTATGCCGTACCCTCTCTCTCTGCCACTCCTCTCACTTTCCCTTCTTTATTAGTGGTAGTAGGCTGGTCCCAGTAGACGTTGCTCCTTTCTCCCTCTCATGTTACAAACTTACAGCCCATATGCTCTGGTCAGTGGGAAGAAGGTTAGCCTGATGGTTTAAGGCACTGGGCTGAGACTCAAATCTTCAATCAATTCCTGACTCTGCCAAACACTTTCTGTGTGATCCTGGGCAAGCTCCTTGATCGCTCCATGTCTCAATTTCCCATCTGTAAAGTGGGAATAATGCTGCTTTCCTGGCTTATGGGCTTTTATGAAAATAAATTCACTAATATTTGTGAGTGCTCAGATTATAAGGCTACAATGCCACAGAAGTACCTAGATCTGGATAGACGTTGAACAATCTAAGCGCTAATCAAGACTATCACGTGCTATATATGCACAATGTGAACCAATTGCAGTTACTACAAGAACTCTAACTTTTTCATCTCCTGGCTTTTGTGCATTTTAATGAATAACATTACCACTCATAGTATTGCAGCTTTTTTACATTTAATTATGCTGTGAAACTTTTTGCTAGGGACAGACGTGCAGTGGACATCTCACATTTGCTACGAGCTGATCTCCTCTCTTTCTTTTTTTCCATTGACAAATCATCGTGCCACACTCTATGAAAGTCCCCTGAAACCTTTAGCAAATTCCAGGTGTGGCCTTGAAACCTGATGGGTGGAGCTGTCAGAAGGCCAGCTGTGTAAACTCAATGCTGGACATGGGGCATAAACATAACTTGGTGTTTACCTGGAGTATTGCTCTCACATGACACCAGGCTCCTAGAAGCTATGATTATGGGTTTGATCCTTCAAACCATCTCTTCTCATGTAAATAGTCCCACAGAAGCCAGTGAAATTGCTCACACGAGTAAGGACTGTTTAGGTGAGTGATAATTTGCAAGATCAGACCCTACATTAGGTCTCAGGAAAGAAACTTGCAAGTGAGTATTTTAAAACAGTTTGACAGGTTTCAGAGTAGCAGCCGTGTTAGTCTGTATCCGCAAAAAGAAGAGCAGGAGTACTTGTGGCACCTTAGAGACTAACA
>NC_048303.1:12457539-12494071 GCF_013100865.1 Trachemys scripta elegans | reverse complement strand
GCACAGATGGGAATCAAAGTCCGCAAATGATTTGCCCAAGATAGCACAGCTAGTCAATGGGGAAGTCATCTATTCAACCCACAAGTCTTAGCCCCTTGCTCCAACTACTACCTCCAACGAGAAGCTGCTGAACTTGAATTAATATGCAAACTAGATACCATTAACTTAGGTTTGAACGCAGACTGGGAATGGCTCGGTCATTACACTAATTGAATCTATTTCCCCATGTTAAAGTATCCTCACACCTTCATGTCAACTGTCCGAAATGGGCCATCTTGATTATCACTTCAAAAGTTTTTCTCTCCTGCTGTTAATAGCTTCTCTTAATCAATTAGCCTCTTACAGTTAGTATGGCTACTTCCACCTTTTCATGTTCTCTGTATGTATAAATATCTTCTTACTGTATGTTCCATTCTATGCATCCGAAGAAGTGGGCTGTAGCCCACAAAAGCTTATGCTCAAATAAATTTGTTAGTCTCTAAGGTGCCACAAGTACTCCTGTTCTTTTTGCTGATACAGACTAACACGGCTGCTACTCTGAAACCTAGATTAGAGTGTGTGTCTCCCTGAAAATAATAATATATGGAGATATACCTATCTCATAGAACTGGAAGGGACCCCGAAAGGTCATTGAGTCCAGCCCCCTGCCTTCACTAGCAGGACCAAGTACTGATTTTGCCCCAGATCCCTAAGTAGCCCCCCTCAAGGGCTGAACTCACAAGCCTGGGCTTAGTAGGCCAATGCTCAAACCACTGAGCTATCCCTCCCCAAAAGCAACAGTAAAACGAATGAAGTAATCTGGCCGCACATTCACTTGTGTCCACAGTCTGTATTTTCTCTAGAGGAGCAAATGTATCTGGCATGGGATGTTTCCCACAAAGCAGACACTATCATCCTAAACAACAAACAAACAAACAAGCGTGTGCCTGTAACACTGAAAAGTGAGGACATTTCCCCTTGCTCCTCTCTACAGGAAGCTGACGCTGGAGGAAATTCCTGCCAGTAGATGCGGCCAAAGGGCGTCTTGCATTCTCCATCTGAACTTGGATATTTCAGATTTCCGAACGGGCAGTCAAGACAAGGTTATCAGGGTTTGCAACACATGAGAAAAGGGGAGGAAGTTTAAAGGCCTGTTTTCATAAAAAAGGACAGGATTTAGGGTATCCTATGACCTGTGTGGTTTTCCATTGCTTTAAACCAGGTTATCTTCAAGGCAATACCAGAATAGAGTTTAAAAAGACGCACAGGGATTTTTTTAAGTATACCACATTGCATCCAAATCCCATTTAGCAGTTGTGTGCCTTTTACCAGGGTTATTTCCTTTACTCCACTGTTGATTATCCAGATAGCTGTACATCTAAATAGAAGCTGTTGCTCTTATCTAATCAGACTCTTTCCTCCAGCCCATTTAGTCTGGTGACTGTAACATGACAACTGCTTCCCCATGGCAGTGACATGTGAGGTCACCAGTTCTGGACTGTGAATGCATCAAGATGGGGGAGCAGACAGTTCTAAAAAGGAGGAGAGCCTCTATTTACAGTGCTGTCCCTTTAAAAGGAGACACCCCAGAGCCCTGGATTGTGTTGGCTTCTCAATGACTGCATTAGGGCTAGCAGTAAAACCAGCAGCAGTTCCCAGCATGCCCATGGTCCTTTTAACACTTGCTATGTTGTTTAAAAAGCACGCTGGATCGGCACTGTAAAATTCAGCACTTTTCAGGCCCGTGGGGTTGCAATGACGCAGCTTCACAATTTGCACTGACAGAGAGGCTGTAGGGAGTGGGGAAACCGTAACATTCACGAAACTGGCTTTGTAATGTTGTGTCTTTCCCCTTCTTTCTAAGCCCTTAAACCTCAACCCTCAGAAGGCTGGATCTTTTTCACTGTTCATTTTCAGACATTCTAACATTTGAGTTTTTCAAGGGGAAGAATTTTATAAAGAATGTGCAATTTTGAGTTTAGGTGTTAGCTGGACTCCAATGAAACATTTTTGCCTTAACTTTTTAAGTAAAGATTTTTGTTTGCAAACAGATGTTTTACATGTAATTAAATGTGTTGTGTTACCTGTATCATTCCCCTGCAATATTTGCAACCCAAAACACAATATCATCGTACTGCTGCATAAGAACCAGAAACTGAGACTGAATATAAACAGAAAGCAAAACTGACCAGTTAAACTCTGGTGTTCAAGTGGAGGGAAGAGCAAAGCAATAGAGAATGAAAAGTAAGTTAGATTTATAATACTCTTCCAATTTTAACAATGTAAGGAGTTACTAGTAACCTAGGTAAAGATTTTTTTAACTCACTTTTATATTGACATTGTCCTATTAAGGATAAAGCTTAGCTCTCAAATACCTCTTTAAACACTTACAAAACAACGTACAACTGTATTAATTAATGGAAACAAATAAATATTGTTAGAGTCTTGTGTGGAGAATCTATATTTGTAACATGACTGTAACTTACAGCAAACAGGAAAGTTTCCCGTCTTCCTCATCTCCTTTTTTATTTCTTCTCCCATTCAGTTTGCAAATTTTTTTTTGAATGTCTCAGACCTAAATTCAGTGGTATGAGACTAAACACAAATTCCTTCCATTGCCACTGAGCACGAGTCTGTTCTTCCCACATTTAGCCAAATACAAGCCCTCAGTCTTTATGGTTAAGAGCCAGTTGGCCTCAGAAAATGGGCTGAACTAATGCGGGTACCAAGGAATACAGTTCTGACGGGCAGACTGGTTTGGCAGACAGATCTGGAAACTGTTTAGCCACTGACCACTGTAATATATTTATGAATGGCCACTTCCTTTGTCAGAGCACATTTAGCAGATCAGTGCAAATTTGTTCTAGGAAAAGTATAATAAATTGCTATGTGAAATGTTTTAAATAACCAGTGTTATTTATCTGGAGGGGAATTGGAGTGTGAGGATGAGGATGAGACAGAACCACAGAGTGGGGATAATTCGCATTACTAGTACAAAACCAATAGTGAAATGCAATCTTATTGGTTTACTGAAACAAATTTGTGTCTGTCCCTCTTATGTATATGCACATTTGCTTGGCACAGATCTGGAAATTTAGAATATTAAAAGAGTGTCTCTCATTAAAGATCCAGTTTTGGGCTGCAACAATAACACCGGAACGTGAAAGACACACTCAGGATCAGCGTTCTGACAGTCGCAAAGGCAATATTCAGATGGCAAGCAGCTGAACAAACACAAAGGCAAATTTGCAAATAGAGTCACCAATTATGACTGAACACATGGCAGTTAAACAAGTAAGGAAAAAAAGTTTACAGAAAATAAAGAGGCAAAGGAAAGAAAATGTCAGACAAATAACAATGTCATTGACTTGGCAGCTGGCAGAAGCAGAGAAACTGTCCTGTATTCAGGCAAACGTGGAGAGAGTGTAATGAGTCCAACCTCATAGAATATCAGGGTTGGAAGGGACCTCAGGAGGTCATCTAGTCCAACCCCCTGCTCAAAGCAGGACCAATCCCCAGACAGGTTTTTACCCCAGTTCCCTAAATGGCCCCCTCAAGGATTGAACTCACAACCCTGGGTTTAGCAGGCCAATGCTCAAGCCACTGAGCTATCCCTCCCCCCTCTTTGCAAAACAGCCCAGACAAAGCAGAAGGATGCCTAGGAAGAATGTGAGGATTCTTCAAGTGATGGAGAGCTGTTCATAAAACTTAATGAAGAAGCTGCAGATTCAAATGAATGGCTAATAAAAATATGCACAGATGGGGCGTGGTCCTGCTCCCAGTGAAGTCAAATGGCAAACTCCCATTGACTTCTATGGTGTAGGATTAGGGTCAGAGCCTACATTCACAGATTCATATTTATAGAGTTTAAGGCCAAAAGGGAGCATTAGAACATCTAGTTTGACCTCCTGTATATCAGAGCCATTAAATATCACCCAGTTGCTCCAGAATTGAACCCAATTTGTTTGACTAACGTATAACTTGTGTTTGGCTAAAGCATCACTTCTGAAAGGCATCCAGTCTTGATTTGAAGACATCAAGAGACGGAGACGCCTCCACTTCCCTTGGTAATTTGTTCTAATTGTTAATCACAGTCACTTAAAATGGTGCCTTATCTACAATGTGAATTTGTCTGGCTTCAGTTTCCAGCCATTGGTTCTGATCATATCTTTTTCTGCTAGATCTGAGGAATCGAGCCTCTCTCTACATTGATTTTGCACCTGTGCAACTAAATCAGCATAATAACGTGTGCAAAACCCACATATAAGTCCATTGTACCACTGTAAAGCGGAAATGACACCACTGCAGATTAACCTAATAACATACTAAAGTAAACGGCACCAGTGTAAGTCTGCTTTGTGCCAGTGTAACATGTCTACATTACCCTGCTACACTGGTGCACATTACAGCTACAAAGGCACACACTCTCCTAACGTGGACAAGACACAAGTTTGGCCATACTCCCTGCCCCCAAAAGTAACGTCCAGCCTTCATTACACCCTTTTTTCCCTGAAGTGGCCTCTGAAATCTTCAAACTGAAATATGAATGACATACAGGGATCACTTCGTCCATCACAAAAAGCAGCCACTTCTGGGATGGAACACAGCAGCCATTTAACAGCGCACAGAAACACTACCTGGCTGATGAGAACAGGAAGTGAAGGAAACTACTATATCCAATGGAACCAAACGAACAAGGAAAATTCAGGTTGGCAGATTATAAAATACCCAGCCAGCAATATGGCCCAGCCATGGAGTTAACACCCTCTCTCATTTTACAGATAGTGCCTTGGGTTCTCACAAGTAAAACGGACCTAGGGCGGATTTTAAGTTTCTACAAAAGATGCTAGGCTGGATCACCAGCTAGTGTGAATTCGTATAGCGCCACTGAAATCAATTTCATGCCAAAATGCACAGCCTATTCAGACCAGATGAGTGAGTATCTGACCCAGTATTTCCAGCAACACGGGCTCTTCCCTCCTTCTGAGGCTCTGGTTTAGAACCGATTCAGGGGAAAGGGTGTCACATACTTAAACAACAGCTCCGCTTCCTGCTGTACCTAGATATTGTTTGGATGTCTTCCATCCAAGTACTGACCCAGCCCAACACAGCTTAGCTTGTGAAAACTATGGGTCTGTCTTCACTGCAGAGTTAACTCAGGCATTTACCATAGCTGCCTCGCATGTCAATGCACCTGTCTCACCAGAGTTTAGTGGTGTATTCACTCTGGGCCCAGCTGGAGCAGTAAGCTAAAACCCAAGTGAAGCTTAAACTCAGGCTGGTAACCTCCTACTTTGCAGTGAGGACACAGGGTAAATCACTCGAGTGCTGATAGTCCTCCTATGCCTTCCCCACAATTGCCTCTGTGTGCCCAGAAGGACAGACAAGGTCTCCCACAATTCACTGGGAAAGAACCATAAAGCAGCTCAGGTTACTGCAGCACAAAAAAACCCTGTGATGTGGCCCCACAGAAGTCCCAGTAACACACACAGGTGATGCAGCATCAGTGAGGACACAGTAAACTCAGGTATGACTTTGTAGTGTGGCCGCTCACATCCAGGGTAGGCTAACAGCGATGCTCAGACCTGGGCACCTACCGTCTGGGTTAACTCCACGCTGAAGACACACCCTGAATGGTTCACAATACAAGGTTGTAAACTGCAGTCAAAATTAATATCAAGAAAGCAAAATTAATATTTAAAAAAGGGGTGTTTAGAGGACAGAAACGTGCAGTTCTTTTCAGATTTGGCTTGTGCTGCTTATGAGATGGATTCATTTAAAAGATTTAAAAGAACATGTAGTTTGTAAGCAGATAATTCAAAAAGTTGTGTTGTTCGGGAAGTGGCCATGTGCTGATATCCTCCATTCTTGCCTTCCAAATGCAGAACCGCTTCATTTCTGCACAGCCGCATGCAGCACTCAGTTTAATCTGTTTTGTAATTGTTTCATAATACAATTACTGCTGTGCATGATTCATGTTGTGCCATTCAGTTGTGAAGCTCTAGTTTCCTAGGTCAAGATTGCTGATATATGTATCTCAGATGGCCCGGTCGGACAGAGATACAGAGGCAGAACCTTCCTCCTCTCTTCAGCACAGGCATTTGTACAGGAAGGGGTTTATTGTACCATTATATCTGGTATTAGAAACATACCCTTTGCAGATATCAACATTTTGAATGCACTCTTATTACAGACTAATTCTGACTAAGGCCTGGTCTACACTACGGGTTTAGGTCGACTTTAGCAGCGTTAAACCGAATTAAGCCTGGACACGTCCACACAACGAGGCCCTTTCTTTCGACTTAAAGGGCCCTTTAAACCGGTTTCTTTACACCACCTCCGACGAGGGGATTAGCGATAAAACCGGCCTTTGCGGGTCGGAATTGGGGTAGTGTGGACGGAATTCGATGTTATTGGCCTCCGGGAGCTATCCCACAGTGCTTCATTGTGACCGCTCTGGACAGCGCTCTCAACTCAGATGCACTGACCAGGTAGACAGGAAAAGACCCGCGAAGGTTTGAATTTCATTTCCTGTTTGCCCAGCGTGGAGAGCACAGGTGACCACGCAGAGCTCATCAGCACAGGTAACCGTCATGGAGTCCTCCCAGGATCGCAAAAGAGCTCCAGCATGGACCGAACGGGAGGTACGAGATCTGCTCGCCATATGGGGAGATGAAGCAGTGATAGCTGAACTCCGTAGCAGTAAAAGAAATGGAAAAGTATTAGAAAAGATCTCCAAGGCCATGAAGGACCGAGGCCATAACAGGGACACACAGCAGTGCCGCGTGAAAATTAAGGAGCTAAGGCAAGCCTACCACAAAGCCAGAGAAGCAAACGGAAGGTCCGGGGCAGAGCCGCAAACTTGCCGCTACTACGCGGAGCTGCATGCGATCCTAGGGGGTGCAGCCACCACTACCCCAACCGTGTGCTATGACTCTCTCACTGGAGAAACACACAGGGAAGACGGTTCGGGGAACGAGGAAGATGACGATGGAGGTACTGTAGGTAGCTCACAGCAGCAAGGAAGCGGAGAAACCGGTTTCCCCAACAGCCAGGATCTGTTTGTTACCCTGGACCTGGAACCAGTAACCTCCGAACTCACCCAAGACCCTCAGGGCACACAGGAGACCTCTGGTGAGTGTACCTTTGTAAATATTTGTAAACATTACACATGGTTTAAAAGCAAGCGTGTTTAATGATTAATTTGCCCTGGCAATCGCGGCCAGTACATCTACTGGAAAAGTCTGTTAACGTGTATGGGGATGGAGCGGAAATCCTCCAGGGACATCTCCAGAAAGCTCTCCTTTATGTACTCCCAAAGCCTTTGCAAAAGGTTTCTGGGGAGGGCTGCCTTATCCCGTCCGCCATGGTAGGACACTTTACCACGCCAGGCCAGTAGCACGTAGTCTGGAATCATTGCATAACAAAGCATGGCAGCGTATGGTCCCGGTGTTTGCTGGCATGCAGACAATATCCATTCCTTGTCTCTCTTTGTTATCCTCAGGAGAGTGATATCATTCACAGTCACCTGGTTGAAATGGGGTGATTTTATTAAGGGGACATTCAGAGGCGCCCGTTCCTGCTCTTCTGAACAGAAATGTTCCCCGCTGTTAACCATGCGGTGGAGGGGAGGGGTGAAGTGATCATCCCAGAGAATCGTGTGTGTGTGTGTGTGGGGGGGGTGGTTTTCTTGTGTTTGTGCCGCATGTTAACCGGGAAACTGCAGCCCCCTCCTTTTACATTGAAACCCCATTTTAAATGGACAACCCAATTCATCCTTGAGATGGGAAATGTGCTGCTGTTTGCAACCTTTCCCGCATGTTAAGAAGGTTAAATAAGCCAAAACACTGTGGCCTACGATGGCTGCCTGCAAGCCGAAATATGCGACCTTGTAATGAAAGAGTGTACCCATTGTTCCCTAAAATGTGTCTTTTTTAACCACCTCTCCCTTCTCCTCCACCAGCTGCAAATGTTTCTCCTTCGCAGAGGCTCGTGAACATTAGAAAGAGAAAACGTAAGACGAGGGACGAGATGTTCACGGAGCTGCAGATGTCCTCCCACGCTGATAGAGCACAGCAGAATGCGTGGAGGCAGTCAATGTCGGAGATGAGAAAAGTCCAACATGAACGAGAGGAGAGGTGGCGGGCTGAAGACGATAGGTGGCGTCAGCTTGCAGACAGACGGCAAGAGGCAATGCTCCGTCTGCTGGAGCATCAAAGTGATATGCTCGAGCGTATGGTTGAGTTGCAGGAAAGGCAGCAGGAGCAGAGACCGCCGCTACAGCCCCTGTGTAACCAACAGCCCTCCTCCCCAAGTTCCATAGCCTCGTCACCCAGACGCCCAAGAACACGGTGGGGGGGCCTCCATCCACCCAGTCACTCCACCCCAGATGATCGCCCAAGCATCAGAAGGCTGGGCTTCAATAAGAGTTAAAGTTTTAAAATGCAGTGTGTCCTTTTCCATCCCTCCTCCCCCACCCATCCCTGCTACCTTGGCAATTATCCCCCTACCTCTGTAAGGAACTAATAAAGAATGCATGAATGTGAAAAAACAATGACTTTATTGCCTCTGCAAGCGGGAGGGGAGGGGAGGGTGGGGTGGGGTGGTTGGTTTACAGGGAAGTAGAGTGAACCGGGTCGGGGGGGGGGGGTTGGAGGGTTCATCAAGGAGAAACAAACAGAAGTTTCACACAGTAGCCTGGCCAGTCACAAAACTCGTTTTCAAAGCTTCTCTGATGCGCACCGCGCCCTGCTGTGCTCCTCTAACCGCCCTGGTGTCTGGCTGCGCGTAATCAGCGGCCAGGCGAGTTGCCTCAACCTCCCACCCCGCCATAAATGTCTCCCCCTTACTCTCACAGATATTGTGGAGCGCACAGCAAGCAGCAATAACAATGGGGATATTCTTTTCGCTGAGGTCTGAGCGAGTCAGTAAGCTGCGCCAGCGCGCTTTTAAACGTCCAAATGCACATTCCACCACCATTCGGCACTTGCTCAGCCTGTAGTTGAACAGGTCCTGACTCCTGTCCAGGCTGCCTGTGTATGGCTTCATGAGCCATGGCATTAAGGGGTAGGCTGGGTCCCCAAGGATCACGATAGGCATTTCAACATCCCCAATGGTCACTTTCTGGTCCGGGAAGAAAGTCCCTTCCTCCAGCTTTCGAAACAGAGCAGAGTTCCTGAAGACGCGAGCATCATGTACCTTTCCCGGCCATCCCACGTTGATGTTGGTGAAACGTCCCTTGTGATCCACCAGGGCTTGCAGCAGCATTGAAAAGTACCCCTTGCGGTTTATGTAGTCGGTGGCTTGGTGCTCCGGTGACAAGATAGGGATATGGGTTCCGTCTATGGCCCCGCCACAGTTTGGGAATCCCATTTCAGCAAAACCATCCACTATTGACTGCACGTTGCCCAGAGTCACTACCCTTGCTATCACCAGGTCTTTCATTGCCCTGGCAAATTGGATCACAGCAGCCCCCACAGTAGATTTGCCCACTCCAAATTGATTCCCGACTGACCGGTAGCTGTCTGGCGTTGCAAGCTTCCACAGGGCTATTGCCACTCGCTTCTCAACTGTGAGGGCTGCTCTCATCTTGGTATCCTGGCGTTTCAGGGCAGGGGAAAGCAAGTCACAAAGTTCCATGAAAGTGCCCTTACGCATGCGAAAGTTTCGCAGCCACTGGGAATCGTCCCATACCTGCAGCACGATGCGGTCCCACCAGTCTGTGCTTGTTTCCCGGGCCCAGAATCGGCGTTCCACGGTATCAACCTGCCCCAGTAACACCATGATTTCCACATTGCTGGGGCCTGTGCCTTGTGAGAGGTCTATGGCCATGTCAATTTCCTCATCACTCTCGTCGCCGCGCTGCAATCGCCTCCTCGCCTGGTCCGGGTTTCGCCTTGGCATGTTCTGGCTCTGCATGTACTCCAGGACAATGCGCGTGGTGTTCATAGTGCTCATAATTGCCGCGGTGATCTGAGCGGGCTCCATGATCCCAGTGCTAGCTATGGCGCCTGGTCAGAAAAAAGGCGCGAAAGTAGTATCTGATGGACCAGGAGAAGGAGGGCGGGAGGGAGGGAGGGCCGAGTGACGACATGGCGTACAGGTACAGGAACAGGGAGAAACACAAACAACTGTCACACAGAATGGTCCCCCCAAAGATTAAACTGGAAACCCTGGGCTTAGCAGGCCGTTGATTTCACGGAGGAAGGGGAAGCAAATGAACACAGAACAAATCTATTTTTTACATCTTAAGGTGGCAGCCGACGCTGCAGCATGAGTGACAGCCATACCAGTATGACGATGACGGATACCAATCATAATATGCCATCATCTGCCAAAAGGCAAGGGGCTGCTGCTGTGTAGCAATGCAGCCCCACGTCTGCCAGCCCCACGTCCGCCAGCACCCAGCATCGCCCTCGGCCTCTTCTGGGTGCTTAGCAGACAATATTGGGCAATTGGCAGAAAATAGTATATTATGACTGGTAACCGTCATCATCGAAACAGTAGCATGTCTGCCCAGGTGGCCATGATTGACAGCCATACCAGTACGACGACGACGGGTACCAGTCATAATATACCATCGCCTGCAAGGGGCTGGTGCAATGCAGCACTACGGCTGCCAGCCCCACGGCTATCACTCATGCTACACCGTCTACCGCCAAAAGGCAGTTAGCAGCTGCTGCTGTGTAGCAATGCAGTCCCACGTCTGCCGGCACCCAGAGGACATATGGTGACGGTGAGCTCAGCTGAGCTGAGCGGGCTCCATGCTTGCCGTGGTATGTTGTCTGCACAGGTAACCCAGGTAAAAAGGCGCGAATCTATTGTCTGCCGTTGCTGTGACGAGGGGGGAGGGGCCTGACGACATGTACCCAGAACCGCCCGCGACACTGTTTTGCATCATCCGGGCATTGGGATCTCAACCCAGAATTCAAAGAAAAGGCGCGAACCGCTTCTCGGCTCGAGCTGTGGCGCAAACGTAGTATCTGACGGCCTAGGGGAAGGAGGGAGGGGGGCCGAGTGACGACATGGCGTACAGGCACAGGGAATTAAAATAAAGAACGGTGGCTGTGCATCAGGGAGAGACACAAACAACTGTCACAGACTGGTCCCCCCCAAAGATTAAACTGAAAACCCTGTTGACGGAGGGAGGGGGAAGCAAATGAATACAGAGAAAATCTATTTTTTACATCTTAAGACGACGGTGCAGCGTGACTGATAGCCCTCGGCATCTTTCTGGGTGCTTGGCAGCAAATACTGGGCGGTGTATGACGATGGTCTTCAGGCCTATTGCACGAGCTGCTGCTCAGGGAAGACTCTGCTAACGTGCGATGACCCGACTTGTAATAGGCCGGCTAACAGTCATAATACACCATTTACTGCCAAAAGGCAAGCCCCACGGCTGCCAGCACCCAGATCGCCGATGAAGGCTACCAGTCTACTGCACCGTCTACCGCCAAAAGGCAGTTAGCAGCTGCTGCTGTGTAGCAATGCAGTCCCACGTCTGCCGGCACCCAGAGGACATATGGTGATGGTGAGCTCAGCTGTGCTGAGCGGGCTCCATGTTGTCTGCACAGGTAACCCAGGTAACCCAGATAAAAAGGCGCGAATCTATTGTCTGCCGTTGCTGTGACGGGGGAGGGAGGGGCCTGACGACATGTACCCAGAACCGCCCGCGACACTGTTTTGCATCATCCGGGCATTGGGATCTCAACCCAGAATTCCAAGGGGCGGCAGAGACTGCGGGAACTGTGGGATAGCTGTGGGATAGCTACCCATAGTGCAATGCTCCGGAAGTCGACGCTAGCCTCGTACTGTGGACGCGGTCTGCCGACTAGAGCACCTAGAGCATTTTATTGTGTGGACATACACAATCGGCTGTATACAACCGATTTCAATAAAACCGGCTTCTATAAATTCGAACTAATTTCGTAGTGTAGACATACCCTAATTTACAGTTGAACAACCAGTTCACGTTTTCCTTTACTTGCTCAGTTGTGACCTGATCTTTATGAGATCGGCTGTAGTGTGTCTCCTCAGCAACATGGGCTACTCAGAGCAAATCACATTTCTCCTCTGGTCTTTACTCTGGCTTCCCATCAGAGTCAAGTTCAAAGTCTTGGTCTTTTATTTCAAGGCACTCAATAACCGGGGACCAAGGTAGCTAAAAGGTCACCTAAAACTCCAGGATGAAGAACGTGATCGACAATTTCATTTCCCAGGCACAATGTAACTCTCCCCCATAAAGGTAAAGCTTGTCTGTGCAGGAGACAGACCTTTCTTGGGGCTGGTCCCAGGCAGTGGAACAAATTCCGGGAGAAACTAAGGACTTACACAAACCTTCCCACCTTCCGCTCCAAGTGCAAGGTGGATTTCTTCAATGTGCCTTCTCCAATATCAACACAGAACAGCATGTACATTAAAAAAAAGGATACCCAAAGCCTACCCAAAACAAAACATGCACCGCACACACCATTCTCCCCCGTGGGAGAACAAATCACACGAAACACGAGTCACATCGCTTAATGCACAGCTGGAAGCCACTCCGATACTACGATGTTGAAGAAAGCATAGGAAACTATGTAAAATAGATTATGAGCCCCCCTTACACACAACAGGTTGGTCCAGTCTTGCTGAAATCAATGGCCCAACACTCCTTGATTTGAGGGAGCACTGGCTCCAACTGGGCATTAAGGTCAATTAGCTCTTCTGTAGCACTGCTCATGGGTCAGGCCTTTCATTTGAGACAGTGGTAAGGTGTAATCTCTGTCCCACCTCAGTGTCCAAGAAGGTGCTGCACTGCAGAGACCTCCAGTCTGGCTGGAGAGCGATAGGGACCAAAAGAGATGATCAGAAAGATCCAGATTCTGGCACTGCTACTCATGTAAAATATCCAGTATGAGACTGTATGGATTTGTGTGCGTGATTTCTTAAATTAAAAATATCCCCTCCCCCTTCCAATGGAAATGGGGATTTGCTGTTCTCTGTTTCTCAGATAGGATAGCCATGTCGAGGAAACATTTTTCTTAGCTTGAGGTTTTTGTCAGGTGCAATGTCAGAGTTTTAGACTTCACTCCTGAGGCCTATTGTAAGGCTATTGCAATGGGATATAACAGGTGCCTCTGAGGAGATAAGGCCACCTTCTAATGACATGTTGAGCTTCATGGTCCTCACTTAGGGCCTGATTCAACAAGCCGTCCTTATTCAGCACAGCACAAACTGCAGCCTGGTCTACACATATGTGCTGTGCTGAACAGGGATGCACTTTAACACATGCTTCAACACCTTATTTCTCATACTAGGGCAGGATGGTTTTCCCCTGGAGTCCCTTCCTTGCTCAGCTCTTTTCACCTTGCTCTTACAAGCACGCACGGTGCACCTGCACTGCGCAGGATCAAGCACTCAGAAGGAAGTGAGTGTTAAAAAACCAACAACAGCAGTTAAAGATTTGTCTGAAACCTGGGTGCAGCTCCTCAGCAGACTTCAATGGACTAATGCCAGTCCACACCAGCAGAGGGTCTGACTCACAATTTTAAAAGAACAATCTGAAGACAACTGTCAGTTGCATTCTGACAATCTGACAACACTGATTAGAGCCCAGGAAATGCACCATGCCTCAATCTAGAGCTCGGCTGTTCTCAGTGGTGGCAGATGACAGAACAAGGAGCAATGGTCTCAAGTTGCAGTGGGGGAGGTCTAAGTCGGATATTAGGAAACACTATTTCACTAGGAGGGTGCTGAAGCACTGGAATGGGTTATCTAGGGAAGTGGTGGGATCTCCATCCTTGGAGGTTTTTAAGGCCCGGCTTGACAAAGCCCTGGCTGGGATGATTTAGTTGGGGTTGGTCCTGCTTTGAGCAGGGGATTGGACTAGACGACCTCCTGAGGTCTCTTCCAACCCTAATATTCTACGATTCTATGCCACTGGAAATCAGAGACGGGCAGAGCTTTAAATTCTACCTTCTTTTTTTAAACAGAGGTTAGTTTTGCCTCTTTCTGTCCCACCTCAGTGTCACTTAAGGTGCTGCATTGCAGCGACCTCCTCTCTGGCTGGAGAGAAATCATCACTAGGGCATGCTGCTCCATGTGTTCATCGCGGACCATTGTTCTGGGAAAACCCAAATTCATCTTCTTTGCAACAGTATTTCCCCGAGACTCAATCTGTTCCCTAGCAGGAGGTGCAGTTGGAGTGAATCAATAAAACATCAGTTCCCATGGAGAGACACACCAGAGCCATTCAATGAATGGAGACACAGGAACTGCTAAACGCTATTTGGAAAACACCTGTAATGTGTTCTTATCCATGCAATATTTATTTTGCTACCTAAGGCGTGAGCACTGATCACTGCATTGTGCCTCGAGAGGGTGCCTGGAGCTTGTGGAAGCCCTAATGCTTTTCCTTTCGAGGAAATCCAGCTCAGAATTAACACGGACCACAGATACAATTGCCCCCATCACCTCTGCTTAAGAAAACGCTGCTGTTAATGCGGCCACATATACAGCAGTTTGGTAAAGTCACTCTGTACAGAGAGATTTTATGACTCCCTGGAAACGGAATAGCTGTGTACAACTGGTCCTCTCTGGTTGAAAAAGGAAAAATAATCAGGACAATGGGACAGTCTGTTTCCCCTTTCCTTTGGCTTTTATGTCAAATAACTATTTTCCCTTTAAGGATCAAATCCTGCTCGAGCTCAAGTTCCTGACAAAGCCCCCATTCACTTCAACGGGACTAGGATTTGGGACATAAGTCAATATGTAAACTAAAGAGACACTCAAGAGTTACAGACTAATTGAATAAGTATTCAAACTGACAGGCTCCGGTCAAGGTTACTAAGCTTAAAATGCAATGGCCCTTTAAGACGGCATATTTTCATTTGCACCATTCCTCTACACTGATTTTTAAATTAATGAAATGAGGTACCTTTCAACAGAACTTAAATCGGGAAAACTGCCTGTTCTGCTGGGGGAGCTTATACACCACAAATCTAAGACTCCAGCTGTCTCAGCGATTACCAGAATGTCACTCCAAAATATACGGGATTCTTGTAAGTTTCAATATGAGGTTTGCTCCCAAGAAAGCGGGGCTGGAAGACACAGTGTTGGGGAAAATAACTGCAGACACGTGCATAGCTGTGATCTAAAACACAGTTGCTCTGTCCCATCAGCTTTGCCTCACATCTCTTTAGCTACACGAGTACTCTGAAGGCTCACCCCATTTGCCTGGCACGTGGAAAGCTCAAGGACAATACATGGGTGCATTTTCTTAGTGATTGCATGGCAATTTGGTTAGGAAATTCCCATTAACTTTAGTGAGAGTTAAGCAGCTACATCCCTAAAAAAGCATTTTGGAAATTTAACCCACAATGTGCACCAGCTCTTTTGGATGAGAACGCCAACACCCTGACTACTTACCTACCTACCCTGTAAACTCTCTGGAGCAGGGACTGTCTTTTGTTCTGTGTTTGTACAGTGTCTAGCACGATGGGGTTCTTGTACATGACTGGGGGGCTCCTGGGCACTACCCCAAAACAATTAATAATACTCACAGTCACTGGAGAGCCCAGGAAATTTTTTGCAAGAATTGGAGCATTAACGCTAGTGTTCTGCCCAAATTCCAACATTTTCTGTACAACTGTTCTGTGGTTTTGTTTGAGTAAACCATCTCTCCCTTCCTTCCACACACTACCATCGGTCAGTTATACAAAATACAGTTTGTCTATAGATATCTATACACTAGATAATATGTTACATAGGTCCAGAGCAGAGAGCAAACTTATACTAATCCTTTTCTAGGGGCAGACAGTGCCTTCTTCCAACTCGATAGGCCTTCTCCTTGGAGGCCAGCTTTACTATTAACAATGTGTCTCCTGTTGATCAGGAATTCCTATTAGTGGGGATGAAAAGCCAGCCATGGGAACATCTCAATGGAGAGGATTCTACTCTGCTATTAGTCAGGGTCTCCTGTTGCCACTGTCCCTTTGAAGATCCTGCGGCTGTGAGGAATGAGTGGACCCCAAGAAGGCTGGAAGAACAGAGCACTGCAGGTGCATATAGCCACTTTTATTATGAATATATTCAGTATGGTTAAACCCATCTGATGAAGAAGTGTGTCCTCTCCCACTTCCCACCTGACCTGTAGGGCTTCCCTGAAAGTCTTACTAGTACAATTTTGCATTTGCGGGGGGGAGGGAAAGAAGGTGAAAGGGAAGATTTTTTATTTTTTTACATCAAGAGTCAGTAATAAAAGAGTTAAATGTTATGGCATCATACCAATGGGGCAACTGCTTTCTTCATCACTGTTCTGCTTAGCTGACTGGATTAAGTTTGCTAGAAAAGAAAGAGCCAGAAAGAAGCAGAGACCTCTTAAATATCCCCCAATTTCTCTTGGCCCAGCCTTTGTGACTTAAGTGTTTCACTCAGCATGAAATCTGAAGGGAACTCATCCCCAGCCAAGGAGCTGACCTCTTGACACCAGAAATAATACAACTCCCCTGAGATGTATGATGAATATAGTACTTTTGAAGGGGAAAACACCTAGGCTTGCCAATCTCCTCCAAATTCCGATTCATCACTTCGCTTAACTCTGGCACTACTTGGCATAACATCCTTTTGTTCATGCAGAACAACAAGGGATACCGAAACAGCCTCTTCTCCCTGCAGCAGTGGTGATTAATTGGCAAGATCTGGCCTCAAGATAATACTGTTCTCTGCGATGCTGCATTACTTGCTTAGGCCCCAGTCCTGAGTAACTTTAAGCAGGTGCACAAGCATTTGTAGGATCGGGACTTTAGGGTTTAATCCTGCTTCACAGGAGTCACTGGCAGGTTTGCTATAGATTTCAGTAGGAGCAGGACCTTAATTTCCATTCTAGAGGTTCTGACATTTCACCAAAGATAGTTGTTTGCACCCAAGTGAGTTCCGTCTAAAGTACTTATATATTACCACAGTGTCTGAGCACCTGGCAGGTTTTAATGTATGATTCTCAGAATACTTCTGTGAGGGACAGCAGCCTAGTACCCCATTTTACAGATGGAAAACTGAGGTATAGAGAGGCTAAGTGGCCCAAGGAAGTCTGTGGCAGAGCAGGGACTAACTCTGAATGTGCCAAATCCTAGTGTCCCATGGGCCATCTTCCTTTCTAGTTCCATCCTTGTTTTAAGTAATGTTATCATGGAAGCTAAATGCTGTTTCCAGGATATAGTTTATTACAGCCCAGTTATGGCTGTTTGGGATCTTTGCTACGGCTTGGAGTGGGAAACATTCACATGAGTTTGACGGTTCTACACCTTTTAATCAAAAAACTCAATACCCAGCAAAAAAGAACAACGACTGACACCAAGTATGGGGAAATGAACGGAACTTCTGTTAGCTCTTTCCTTTGGCTTCCTCCCCACAAATGGTTTTGGCTGGCTCGGGTTTCATTTTGGTTTGCATTCTTCTCATATGAGAAAGAAGCAAGGAAACATGTTAACTTTTGAAAACAAAAATGAAAACTCTCACACATTTGTTATTTATACATCTTCATTAATTGATTTCCACGCACAAAGCACCTTTCACCCCAAATTGCTTCATGGACTCTGTTACATACAGAAAATAGATGCGGCCTGAATCTTCCAAAATGTTTTATCATTTTGGGTGCCTAACCTGAGTCACCATAAAAAGGCTGGATTCTCAGAAAGTGCTGGGAAACACACCCTTTGAAAATACAGTCTCAAGATGAGCACCCAAACATTGAGGCACCTGCTGCACAACAATGCAGGGTGAAGAGATTTTTTGACACAACCACTAGGGCACAGCCCTGCTCTTACGAAAAGTTCTGTGAGATCTTTAAATGTACTTATTTATGATGCTCGTTACCATGGTCTCTGAGCGTTTGCCTGTAGCAGACAGGACTATGGTCTTGCTATCAAGTCCTTTCCCCTTACTACAAAAGTCTCTTCATTTAGCTATTATAAAAACCCCAAACCAAACTGAGTACTACAAGAAGCTTTTAATACATCTGCTACTGGAAATGTAATAGCAAATACTTCAAAATGTAATACGCTGTTTAAGGCTGACACTTGAAGAGTTTGTATGGTTGATAATTTAATATGTTGCAAAAGGTGACGTTTCTGTTTTACTTAGGTTTCGGCAGAACCCAACTGAGCTAGGTGCTTTCCAAACACAGAGGAAAGCACAGAGGCAGGGAATGTGTCCTTTTCTCCCATTGCTTCCCAGCTTCAATTCCAACCCCTTATGCCCCTTCCTCCACACTGATCAGCAGTTGACTCAACCAGAGAAATCAGTGAAATAGACAATCAGGCTATGGGCCACATCCAGTGTCCACTGAAGTTAACAGAAATATACCACCATTGATGTAAAGGGGCAGTGGATTACGCCCATTGGACCTGATTTGGCAAAGCACTTCAGCACATAATTATGGTCAAATGGGCCTACTCATGTGCTTAATGTTAAGCACGTGCTAAAATGAGTGACTGAATTTGGGCCTTAGTCAGCTAGTCTCTTGTAAGCCTCATGGAAGTGAATCCTTAAGTGGGATTAAAACAAAGTGGGTGCAGCTGCTTTGCAGACCAGCTCAGGGAAGGGTCCCAAGAACAGATGGCATGAAAGATGGCACAAAGATGGCATTTTTAAATGCTCTGTTTGGTTTTTCACGAATTGTTCTGGATGCCCAGGTATGACCCCTTCCTACACACAAAGCCTACTGCCAACTAGAAAGCCATCCCCATGACTCTCAAGCTGTTGCTTGGATTGTTGCATGTAGTTTTTGGCCTCTCTCTCTCTCTCTTTTTAATAAATATGCTCAAGTACTGAATGAGGGAGGCAACCTAGTGACAGAGGATGTGGAAAAAGCTAATGTACTCAATGATTTTTTTGCCTCTGTCTTCACGCACAAGGTCAGCTCCCAGATTGCTGCACTGGGCAGTACAGCATGGGGAGAAGGTAACCAACCCTCTGTGGAGAAAGAAGTGGTTCAGGACTATTTAGAAAAACTGGACGTGCACAAGTCCATGGGGCCGGATGCGCTGCATCCGAGGGTGCTAAAAGAGTTGGCAGGTGAGATTGCAGAGCCATTAGCCATTATTTTTGAAAACTCATGGCGATCGGGGGAGGTCCCAGATGACTGGAAAAAGGCTAATGTAGTGCCCATCTTTAAAAAAGGGAAGAAGGAGGATCCGGGGAACTACAGGCCAGTCAGCCTCACCTCAGTCCCTGGAAAAATCATGGAGCAGGTCCTCAAGGAATCAATTATGAAACATTTAGAGGAGAGGAAAGTGATCAGGAACAGTCAGCATGGATTCACGAAGGGGAAGTCGTGCCTGACTAACCTAATTGCCTTCTATGATGAGATAACTGGCTCTGTGGATGAGGGGAAAGCAGTGGATGTGTTATTTCTTGACTTTAGCAAAGCTTTTGATACGGTTTCCCACAGTATTCTAGCCACCAAGTTAAAGAAGTATGGGCTGGATGAATGGACTGTAAGGTGGATAGAAAGCTGGCTAGATCGTCGGGCTCAACGGGTAGTGATCAATGGCTCCATGTCTAGTTGGCAGCCGGTTTCAAGTGGAGTGCCCCAAGGGTCGGTCCTGGGGCCGGTTTTGTTTAATATCTTTATTAATGATCTGGAGGATGGTGTGGACTGCACTCTCAGCAAGTTTGCAGATGACACTAAACTAGGAGGCGTGGTAGATACACTAGAGGGTAGGGATCGGATACAGAGGGACCTAGACAAATTAGAGGATTGGGCAGAAAAAAAACCTGATGAGGTTCAACAAGGACAAGTGCAGAGTCCTGCACTTAGGACGGAAGAATCCCATGCACTGCTACAGACTAGGGACCGAATGGCTAGGTAGCAGTTCTGCTGAAAAGGACCTAGGGGTCACAGTGGACGAGAAGCTGGGATATGAGTCAACAGTGTGCTCTTGTTGCCAAGAAGGCTAACGGCATTTTAGGCTGTATAAGTAGGGGCATTGCCAGCAGATCGAGGAACGTGATCGTTCCCCTTTATTCGACATTGGTGAGGCCTCATCTGGAATACTGTGTCCAGTTTTGGGCCCCACACTACAAGAAGGATGTGGAAAAATTGGAAAGAGTCCAGCGGAGGGCAACAAAAATGATTAGGGGTCTGGAGCACATGACTTATGAGGAGAGGCTGAGAGAACTGGGATTGTTTAGTCTCCAGAAGAGAAGAATGAGGGGGGATTTGATAGCAGCCTTCAACTACCTAAAGGGGGGTTCCAAAGAGGATGGAGCTCGGCTGTTCTCAGTGGTGGCAGATGACAGAACAAGGAGCAATGGTCTCAAGTTGCAGTGGGGGAGGTCCAGGTTGGATATCAGGAAAAACTATTTCACTAGGAGGGTGGTGAAACACTGGAATGCGTTACCTAGGGAGGTGGTGGAGTCTCCTTCCTTGGGGGTTTTTAAGGCCCGGCTTGACAAAGCCCTGGCTGGGATGATTTAGCTGGGAATTGGTCCTGCTTTGAGCAGGGGGTTGGACTAGATGACCTCTTGAGGTCCCTTCCAACTCTGATATTCTATGATTCTATGATTCTATGATTCTAAATCTAATTTAGAACATGCTTAGCAATGGCTGCATTAGTGAACTGCAAGCGCTGTTACGCAGAGTTATGGTTTTAACCATTTGGCCTTTGGAAATGTAATAGCAAATACTTCAAGAAATCCTTAAAAAGAGCCCGCGAGTGAAAACCATTTCATTCTAACTTATTTAACCACAGTATGCAATCAGTATTGTGAAGATTTGCTGAGTGGAAATACAACGAGGATCTCGGACTATTGCCGAGAATGTGAATTTAATTAATATTTATATTATTTTACTACTCTACAATAAAAGGGCTCTCATCTCAAGCTCTAAGAGCCCTTTAAAAGCTTTTAAAAATATACCAACACCTAGTTACCCAAAGTTCAAATAATCCTGTAAGAGAGAGAGAAAAAAATTTAGTTTAAATTCCCACCAACACAGAATCCCAACCAAACTCCACATCATCACCCCCGGCCCTACCCATCACCTTATGTCCTAAATAGAATGTATAAAAATCCCACCCACTGCCCTTTTGTTACAGCTGTTTTTATTTAGATCTCCATGACTCTTTGACCCGCAGGCAAGAGACATCCGACTGTGTGTTTTTTCCATAACCTATTTATACCAGTACTTTTTAGTCAACAAACATTGTCTTTCCCGCAGAAGCCAGAGCAAGCTTCAGCAGGACCTCCTACCGGCTGTCCAGACATGTGAATTAATTCTGATCCCACGACCAACGATTATTTCCGACTCAACTTGTTTGTAAAATATCAGTCCAAATAGCGAAGATGCTTTTGAGCTACACCTGCCCATGTATGATGGTGGCCCATTCTAAGCACATTAAATAAACTCATAAGGATGGAGCATAATATACTATTTAAGGGTTATAGGACTGGGACCAGGATTCCTGGGTTCTAAGACCTATTCATAGGGGTTGTTTATTTTTCTCATTCTTGGGGTGAAAAATGAAGCCGAAGTGATTTCAGTTCTGTCGGTTTAATGCAAAAAAGTAATTTTTTCATTCATGCCTTGAATGAATGACGAGCCTAAAACAAGACATTACCGGACATAGAACAGATATTCAACAACTTCACGCCCATTAATGACCTCTACCCCTTCCCACTCAAGCTTGGGAACATCTTTGCTACAGATGGTCTCTTTGCAGACAAATCCGGCTCTGGCATTAGCAGGAACAAATGCAGTAAAAACAATTAAAAATATTCACTAATAGTGTTTGGTTAATTCCTCATTTGCTTATACAGGGAACCACGCTAGGGGGAAAAAAAACCCCAAGTGGTTTATGTGATATCGGCTCCAGAATAGATGTCATACTTTTAATATTAATATTTTGGGCAGAGACTAAGAGAGGGAATGGAAAGTATTTCCAGTGCCATGACTTCTTTATTTTGCAAACATCAGTTGCTAACTGGGGTCAGACAGAAATACTGTTCAGAAATAAGAGCCCAAACAACTCAAGCTGGCAGCTTCTCCACACACTAACCATGCCCTAAGGCGCTGAGAAGATTCTCCACATTGCTGACTCTTAGGTCTCCTGTGTCTAGTCTACGCCCCACTTGCTAGAACGTTAAGGAACTGTTTTTAAACAGTGTACTATAAAACTGGTTTCAGGTGAGACTATTGCGCAGGATGGGAATTGGCTAGAGCAGATTTTGAAAAGCTTGGATGCCAGTCTTGAGATTTCTTTCTTTTTTTAAATAAAACCACTTTAATTAAGTCATGCCCTGTCCATAACTGTGTTAGTTGAACTTTTTGTAAACGGCCTCCTAACATGATGGGCACCGAATGCAGATGGTCATTAGCACACTTCTTAACAGCATAAAGCAGGTTTCAGAGTAGCAGCCGTGTTAGTCCGTATCTGCAAAAAGAACAGGAGTACTTGTGGCACCTTAGAGACTAACACATTTATTTGAGCATAAGCTTTCGTGGGCTACAGCCCACTTCTTCGGATGCATAGAATGGAACACACAGAAAGAAGATATTTATACATACAGAGAACATGAAAAGGTGGAAGTAGCCATACCAACTGTAAGAGGCCAATCAATTGAGATGAGCTATCATCAGCAGGAGAAAAAAAAACCTTTGAAGTGATAATTGAGATGTGTCTCTCAATCTTTCCAAACGACTGTAGTCTGATTTGTCTTGTGTACCCCAACTTTCACCTCACTTAAAAACTACTTGCTTACAAAATCAGACATAAAAATACAAGTCTCACAGCACACGATTCCTGAAAAATGGCTTACATTCTAATTTTTACCATATAATTATAAAATAAATCAATTGGAATATAAATATTGTACTTACATTTCAGTGTATGGCATATAGAGCAGTATAAACAAGTCATTGTATGAAATTTTAGTTTGTACTGATGTCGCTTGTGCTTTTTATGTAACCTGTTGTAAAACTAGACATTCTAGATGAGTTGATGTACTCCCTGGAAGACCACTAAGTGCCCCCAGTGCTACGCATACCCCTGGTTGAGAACCACTGGCGTAAAGGAACACTTCTTAGGAACACAAAATTCCCTTTGCCCCCAAACACACACTCAAAATTTGGTCTTGATCCTCCATGGCTCAGGTGCAGGGTGCTGTACATACAGTGTAAATACAGGGTAAAATGCAGTGAGCAAGACAAGTAATGCAGGGCTGACAGATCCTGCTGCTGGGTCCTTCCCCACCTGCTCCTGCTTAGGAGTAAGGGTCAAGCCTAAGGCCTGGTCTACACTACGAGTTTAGGTCGACTTTAGCAGCGTTAAATCGAATTAAGCCTGGACACGTTCACACGACGAAGCCCTTTCTTTCGACTTAAGGGGCCCTTTAAACCGGTTATGCCTCATTAGCATAGTGAAGATTCCATTTAATCCTTAGACACTCCCCCGCTGTCCCCTTACCTTGAACACCTTTGAGTAAGGGTGTAGGCATGCAGGGAGCTAGAGAATTACTGCTGGAGGGAGGAACCTTGGTTTTGACCACACAACTTCCTTTCATTGGGGCACAACAACTTTGCATACAATATAAGGGCTTGCAGAATCAAGGCCTCTGGGTGATATATAGGAGTGGAGCCTTCTCTGGCCCTCAGTATTCACTGCCTAAAAGATGCATGTGGAGGCTCCCCACTATGCCCCTTTACCAAAAGACTTAACACACAAGAGGAAATCATGTAGCCAGACAGCTAAAGTGCCACAGAACTTTTCTGAATCAACCAGGTTTCATTTACAGGTCCATCTTACTAAATCACATATGATGTTTCAGATACTGTCAAACCTTCTTAACCCTCTACTTAAGGGTCCAAAAAAGCAAATAACTTGCCCAGTAGAGACTGATCTTTAAGATCAACCAAAACAGTAACAGAGACTTTAATTTAAAATGGATGCCTACAAGAAGACCGGATCTATCGGCGAGGATCCTTCATTCCAATTTCACAGCCCTGTATTCCTGCTGCTTGGGTGGAGAACACTGTGCATCTTTTATCCTGCAGCATCTCGTTAGAGATTACAAACAGAAATCAGAATTTATGTGTAAATCAAACCTCCTTACACTAATTTAGGGCTTGTCTAACTGGGGATATCCAGGAAAATTAATCTGAAATAACTAAAGGTGTGAATTTGAAGTGGATTAATTAAATTGCATTAAACCCCTATGTGAACACCCACATTCAGAATTAAAGTGAATTAAAGTAAATCATAGTAAGGCCACTTTAAATCTGAACAACAGCGTCCACACCGGGATTTAATGTGGTTCAGCTAATCCACTTTAAATTCACACCTTTAGTTAATTCAGATTAATTTTCCTGGATGACCCCACGTAGACAAGCCCTTAGACTCTTACATTCAGATTCTCTTAGAACTTCTTTCTGGTATATTTTCTCTACCAATGCCTAAGGGAGTTTACATTGGCATAACTTCCATTCCAAGAAGCTGGAAGGTGTACCAGATATCCAGAATATGGCTCCTTTATCACCAGCTACAGTACCTCATAGTAATTCAGCTGAAAGAGGAGAAGATAGCATACCAACTTCTTATTCATTGTGTAAGTTTACAAAATAAAAGAGTATATATTTATACACCAGTTACTTAAAGTATATACTTCAAGTCCTTCTATACTGGAGTATTGACCAGCTACTGACACTAATTGCCATGAACTGGTGCTAAAACATATAAATAGACAAAGCGATTTTCATATCATACAAGAAACACTCCAGAGAGAGACAGCCATTGTCAGTAATTGGTCAGTTTCCTAGTGTAGATGAACCTGTATTGTACCATTTCTATGTTGCCCCCTCTCAAGTCTGATTGGCTAAAACAGCATCACATGACCATTTATTTTCTGTACCATCTGTCACTAAACCAGTAGTCTTCCAGGGTGGCACTATGATCCAGAGGATAGCATGCGGGACAGGCAGTCAGGAGATCTAGGGTTTATTACTGTCTCTGTCACAGACCTGCTGTGTCACAAAGGTCCTGTGACCTTGCACATGGTCATGTCACCTGTATTTTGCCTCAGTTTTCTCATGTGTAAATTGTGGATAGCGACACCAACCCTTCTTTGAAAAGTACTTTGAGGTCTATGAACAAATACCACCATATTATTATTTCAATTTCAGCCAGCTGTTTAAATTAAGAGAAAACTAGTCCCTACGATGCTCAATGAAATATGGAAGCACCTTCTTTCTCCTGAAGATTTTCCTGCCTTCTTCATGTCTTTTCCTCTGGCTCACTTTACCCTGGATCCCACATAAGGCTTTGTCTACTACACAAGGAGGGTTTTACCACCCAAACCCTCTAGTGTGGATGCAGTTATATGGGTATAAAAGTGCTTAAACTAATCTAGCTTACGCCAGTTCCCCTCACCAGCCTACGCCATAGCAGTATAAAGAGTTATATCAGTGTATCTCTGCCCACACTAGCGCTTATACTGAAATATCTTTGTCAGTTAAAAAAATATAAAAAAATAAAAATCAGCCCCCTAACCAACCTAACTATGCTGGTAAAACTTTTAAAGCATAGATGAGGCCCAAGAGAAACATGTGGCTTTGGAAGACCATAGATTAGAGAGCGGCTATAAGTGCCCACTGGGCCTTCACAGTGGCAACCAGAAGACATTTTGGGAGCCTTCTTGATTAGCAGCAGCACAAGAAAGTTGCAAGGCAGTTACTCTAATGAACTCCTTGCTTTTGAAGCTTCTGGCAACACTTTCTTCACTGTCTGGTCTGGTCGCTCTCCAGCAACTCCAACTTCCTCTGGTAGTTACTTCCAACTGCCATGGGAACCTTCTCCCCATCTTCTAGCATCCCTACCAGTCTGTCTTTTCAAAATACATTCTTGTGGTTTATATTGTCACAAATACACTCAACAAAAATCCATCCTTCTCCCACACAGCAATTTATCCTGTCTGAGTGAACATGCACACATGCGTGCGCATGATACAATTACTTTATGTAGGTCATATTCTCATGTGGAAAAACACACTGCAACCATATTGTACTCTTGAGGTTGGCAATTCAGAAAATTAATTTAGCAAGATAATACTGTGCCAATTAAAAATATCGCAGCTCCTCAAGGTCAGTGGCACCAAAGACAATCGAAACAGAAGAAACAGCTATCTATTTCTCAATCACTTGTAAAAAACAGCCTAGTTGACACAATTTTTATGTTCCCCCTCAGACCTGGGGTGGTTGTAGCTGTGACCACAAACTGTGCTCATCCGCGATGGATAAAAGGAGGTAACTTAAACACTGATCTTGCACGCTGAGCTGTATGGATAGCTCAGTGGTTTGAGCATTGGCCTGCTAAACCCAGGGTCGTGAGTTCAATCCTTGAGGGGGCCACTTAGGGATCTGGGGCAAAATCAGTACTTGGTCCTGCTAGTGAAGGCAGGGGGCTGGACTTGATGACCTTTCAAGGTCCCTTCCAGTTCTAGGAGATGTAATATCTCCATTAATTTAATTTAAATATACAGAGTAGAAAGAAGAACAGGAGTACTTGTGGCACCTTAGAGACTAACAAATTTATTAGAGCATAAGCTTTCGTGGACTACAGCCCACTTCTTCGGATGCATAAAGCTTATGCTCTAATAAATTTGTTAGTCTCTAAGGTGCCACAAGTACTCCTGTTCTTCTTTTTGCGGATACAGACTAACACGGCTGTTACTCTGAAACTTGTCATACAGAGTAGAGTGTCTCTATTCTTACTTTTGAAGCTTCTTAAGTATGGACACTTACTGCTCAAGAACTCTCATCTTGACAAACAAACACTTTGATAAGTACTTCATTTTCTTCCCGAGTCTGACAACCCTCAATTTACTTTGATTTCTCACGATATGGCACTTATTTCTGAAGATGTTTCTTTAATGTGGTGGCTTCTATAAACACAACTTGTCCTTGACCAACAGTTCATAGTTTCTAAATCTCCAAGCAGGGCAGTAATTATTATGTTAACAATGAGGCTATAATTAGTTGCTTTCAACTGCCTAAAAGAATTTTTACCAGAGGTTTCCGCACCTCTAAATTCTCATCTTATCGATCTGTATTCTTGCATTGGCACCCATCACTATGGTACCTAAGCAAAGGTATATTTACTTCCCTTTTTTATAAGCTCTGGGGTCCTGGATCTGATTCAAATTACTGGTCCTGAGTTGGCAGGATCTGTCTCAAGGTACAATACTGGTCCCGAGTTAGCTTAAGAGACAGATTCCTCCTGCCTCTGGCAAATTTCCCCTACATTCCCTGGATGGGGTTCATTCACTAGTTCACACCTCCTGTTTTCCACTTGCATGTGCAGTCCCTTAATGGGTTCCAGCTCCAGCAGTTCCCTTCAAATTCAGACTACCAGCGACATCATCATCAACGATGGCTCCAAATAACCTCTCTAGTCCACAACTCTCTCTCGGCAACTCCCTATTGGCGTGTTTTTCTGCATCAACTAGTGCTATTTGGCAGTGACTCTCCCCCCTTCCCCCCAAGCACCACAAAGGTTCTGCTCAGCCTACACAGTTCTAGTGATGGGTGGCAGCAGGGGTTCTTGTGGCTCTGGCTCAGTCTCCAGAGGTGGTGGTACTGGGACACTTCTTCTGTCCAAACTGGCAATGGGGAACCCAGCTGCCCAACCAGACTGGTGGCCCTTTCTGATCTGTACGGGTCAATTTGATCTGGGTCCCACTCAACCCTTATTGCTGTGCAATCTCTGGTTTATACAAGTCCCAGGAAAGAGGTCAGCCACAGCACGATTCCTTCTGGGATACGAGAAGTGGGCACAAACCTGTGTGTCAAATTTCCTACTATACTGCCTCTATCTCAACACTGCTTAAGCAGAATGAGCATCTGAACAGTGAAGGTTCCTGAATTGAAACCCAGTGACCTGTGGAATCCAAAGAGATGCTACATATAGACAATCAAATCTACATGTGCAATGTAAGACCCGGTTCTGGTATCTCTCGTTTATATCTGGGTGTCTCCCTTCTCCGTCCACCTAGCCTGTGCTCTGCCAGGTTTTATGGTCTTCCACCAGCTAAAATGGACAGCTACAAATCTGCTTCTGGGAGAGAGGCCAATGTCTTCCTCACTCCCCATGCAAAGTCTGAGCAGGACACAAAGGTGGCTGGAGGGTGGGTGGGCGAGGTGCTTGAGAAACTTGATGTCTTTATTGTAGAATAAATAGACAGAGAGGCTTCAGGGCCATGTTTTATCCAACCATGTTTATAAAATCACATGTATTTTGTTTGAAGGAGTTCTATTATGTCTGTAGCTATTCCTGGACTTCCAGGGAGCACCAGTACCTAAGAAAGCCTTTATTCACCTGGGTCCAGCTAGGCGATTATAACTCCTCCCTCTCTTTCAGATGAGGATCTTACCCTGATTATCCATGTCTTATCACCAATAAACTGGCTCAGGGCAATTGCCCATACTCGAGGCTTCAACCTAAAGACCATCCTGAACCTGCAGGTAGTGCAGAGTGTCACCGCCTACATCTTTATGTGCTGTTTCTAGCATACAGTATATTACACCTGCATGCTGTAATTTGCACTGGTTCCAAATAGTGCTCACATACCACAATGCAGCGTGTAGAAAGCTGAAAAGAACAGATAACACTTCTCTTCTATTACGCCCCTTCCTGGTGGGGTTTGCTGTAATCTTTATAAAGAGAGCTTGAATCAAATTTCAGAGAGGTTGGGTGGTTGGTACTGTGAGATGGAGCCTCATCTGTATGCATGCAGTTCAAATACAGCTCCGTTCAGGAGTGGTGTAGTCTCGTTTGAGTGCTGCTCAGTGTTTTATGTAAGAAATGAATTTGGTGTTCACAGACTAGTCACTAGTGCCCAGAACAGCGCAGGTAGCATTCTCCATTGGCTAGAGCAGTGGATCTGGAAGACAGGAGACCCAGGCTCTCTATTTAGATGTGATTTAGCTCAGATAGGGGATATGGGCTTGATGCAAGAATCTCTGGGTGAAATTTTATGGCCTATGTTATGCAGGAGGTCAGACTAGATGATCACAATGGTCCCTTCTGGGCATTAATGCTCTGAATCTATTTCCAACTCTAACCTTCTGCGTGACCTCGGCCAAGTCACTTCCCCTCTCTGTGCCTCTGTTTCTCTTCCCAGCTTTTTCCACTCAGCACTACTGTAATATAGATAATAATCACAAAACATCATCCCCCCCATCTGCATCACAGCTGCCAGTTCTACAAAGAGCTGGACGCGATACTTGGTGGCGACCCCACCTCCACTGCGAAGGCCACTGTGGATACTTCAGTGGCTTGTGAGTAGGGTGACCAGATCATCCAAGTCAAATATCGGGACGTGCAGGGGGGAGGGGAGGGCGTGGCGGGAGGGGGCGGGGCAAAAAAAAAAAAAAGCCCTTCCTCCACTAGCGCTGGAGGGAGGCCCGAGAGACGCAGGGGAAGCGCGGGGCCGGGGTGAGTGAGAGTCCGGCCTGGCCCCGAGCAGGCAGGACTCAGTCGGGCGGTAGGGAGAGTAGGGGCCAGGCGGCGGCTGTTCTCCCCCCCGGGCAGCAGGACTTGGGAGCAGCCGCTGCTGCAGCTCCCACTGCCGCGGGGGGAGGAAGCGGCCGATGGCCAAGCTCGGCGGCTGCGGCTCTGGTGCCCCCGAGCCCGGGCCTGCTGCGGGGACCCAGCAGCACGCACGCTGCGCCCAGCCCCCGGCCAGTCGCGTCTGGGCTGCTGCCCAGCTGGTGCTATCCCGCGGCGGCCCCGGAGTGGGGGCAGCAGGCCCCAGCCCCCACGTCCCGCTCGGGTCCCGCAGGGGAACGAATGGGGCTGGGCTGCCGATGCCTCCGCCCCGGGGCCGCCGCAGGATAGCACCAGCTGGGCAGCAGCCCAGACGCGACTGGCCAGGGGCTGGGCACAGCCTGCGTGCTGCTGGGTCCCCACAGCAGGCTTGGGGGATTCGGGGGCGCCAGAGCCGCAGCCGCCGAGCTTGGCCATCGGCCGCTTCCTCCCCCCCGCGGCAGTGGGAGCTGCAGCAGCGGCTGCTCCCAAGTTCCGCTGCCCAGGGTGGGAGAACAGCTGCCGCCTGGACCCGCGGGCCGCTCCCCTACTCTCCCTCCAGGTACCGCCCAACTGAGTCCTGCCTGCACTCGGGGCCAGGCTGGACTCTCACTCACCCCGGCCCCGCACTTCCCCTGCGTCTCCCGGGCCTCCCTCCACAAGCGCCGGAGGGAGGAGGAATGGTGAGCCTGGGGAAGAGGCGGGGATTCGGGGAGGGAGCCAATGGGGGGAGGAGGGGGAGGAGTCGGGGCGGGGTGGGGTGGGGTGCGAGCACTTCCGGGCTCCGGAGCATTTCCTTGTTTGTCCAGTGTCCCAACCGCACATCGGTCGGGACGCGGGACAAACAAGGAAATATCGGGACAGTCCCGATAAAATCGGGATGTCTGGTCACCCTACTCGTGAGCCAGTCAAGAGTGGACCAAGCCAGGAGGAGAAAATCTGGGACAAGAACATGGAGAGGGAGGGAGAGGGGGACCCAGAGGCAGAGGATGATACGGAGGTCAGAGATGCATGAAGCCAGGAGCTCGTCTCTACCCCGGAGGAGGCTAGCCAGTCACAGCTGGTGGAGCACGGCAAAGGAGGAGGCCCCTGGCAAGTGGCTTTGATTTTGGGAATCACTGAAGCGAGTTGTTGGGGGCAGGACGGTTGTAGAAAGCAGGCTTGTGTCTGTATGATGCACGTACCACCACATGCCTAGTCTGAGCGGCGGAACAGGGTGCTGATTGACTCCCTCACTTCACGGGAATCTGCCTCAGAGATCTCCAGGAAACTCTCCTGGAGATACTGGGCAATCCGCTGCTGCAGGTTCTTTGGCAGAGCTGCTTTGTTTCTTGCCCCATTAAGGGTAACTTTCCCACGCCACTCTGCCGTCACTGGGGGCAAGGGGGGAGGATCACTGTTGCACACAGGCGAGCCGCATAAGGGCTAGAGTGGAAGCCACAGTCTTGGAGAAGACCCTCCCTTGATTCCCTGCTCACCCTCAGCAGCGAGATACCTTCCATAATGAACACAGCCTGTGGAAAATGTGGGGACAGGAATGATTATAAGCCCCCCCACACAGTGCTGGCTCTGCCCAAGAGCCATGTGTCCAGTGTACAGTACAGTCCTGGAACCCTGATTTCCCCAGCCCCTGCGGTTACTCACCATTTTGGGGGTCTTGTGGCTCACATGTGCTTACCTGGGGTCAGCCAGTTAGTGACAGGTATGTGAATAGTGGCTGTGTTTTAAATCACCGAATCAGTGGTCCGTGTGTTGCAAACAATATTGCTTCTGTAAAATGTTGCGTTTTGGCTTCACAGAGATGACCTGGGGAGCCCAGCCTCCCTCTTTGTTATTGTCAGCTAAACAGCTGCACAGAATTAGAAAGTGGCCACGAAGAACTAATGAGGACTTCCTGTGTGATGTCATGATGTCCTCCGAGGCCGAAAAACAAGAACTGAAGGAGTGGCGGGTCAGCGAGAAGAGGTACCAAAAGGAGAACACAGCGCGCCAGAATGAAGCCACAGAGCAGCTCTTATACGTTATGGGACACACTCCAAGCGGACACACTCCAGGTGCTACTAACACTGCAAACCGAGCAGCTCTGTGCCCGCCCTCCCCTGCAGCCGCTGTCACAAAACTTTTTCCCATGCTCTAGTCTGGCTCCAGTCTGTACCCGCTGCATTCCACTCCTCCCCCGTCACAGTCCAGCACTGCGGACGCCCAGTACCCACTGCACTCAACACCCGTCCCTCTTCAGTTTAGCCCTGCTGAAGTACAGTACCCGCTGCACTGTACTCCAAAGGACAAGGTTGCATATGATACCTGGACATACACAAATCTTTAACCATCCCCGGATCCCACCTCCTCCTGGGACCCTCTCTTCCCCCATCCCTCACAGTACTGATGTGTTTTTTTGTTTGTCTCTCTCCTCCGGTTGTTGTTTTTTAATAAAAGAATTGTTTTGGTTTGAAAGCAACCTTTATTCCATTAATTGAAAGCAAACAGAGCCCTGCAAAGCAACAGGCAATTTTCTTAAACCTTCACAGTGCAATACCTGCACCAATCACAATCACCTCCTAGCATTATAAGCACTGCACTCCCGAACATAGCAACAAATATTAACGGCTTTCAGCTTCAAATTGCTGCCTCAAGGCATCCCTGATCCTTATGGCCCTGCGCTGTGCCCCTCTAATAGCCCTGGTCTCTGGCTGTTCAATTCAGCCTCCAGGCACTGAGCCTCAGCAGTCCAGCCCTGAGTGAAGCTTTCATCCTTCCCTTCACAAATATTACAGAGCGTACAGCACATGGCTATAAGCATAGGAATACTGTCATTGGCCAGGTCCAGCCTCCCATATAGGCAGTGCCAACAGGTCTTTAAACGGCCAAAAGCAAATTCAGTTATGTCATTCTGCACTTGCTCAGCCTGTTGTTGAACCGCTCCTTGCTGCTGTCAAGGTGCTCCGTGAATGACTTCATAAGCCATGGCATGAAGGGGTAGGCAGGGTCTCCCAGGATCACAATGGGCATTTCAACTTCCCTACGGTGATCTTCTGGTCTGGGAAGAAAGTCCTTACTTGCAGCTTCCTGAACAGGCCAGTGTTCTGAGAGATGTGTGTGTCATTCACCTTTCCATACCAGCCTGCGTTAATGTCCATGAAACACCTATGGTGATCCACAAGCGCCTGGAGACCCATTGAGAAATACCCCTTCCGATTAATGTACTTGGTGGCTAAGTGGTCTGGTGCCAGAATTGGAATATGCATGCCATCTCTCGCCCCTCCGCAGGTATGGAAGCCCATTTGTGCAAAGCCATCCACAATGTCACGCACGTTGCCCAGAGTCATGGTCTTTCAGAACAGGATGCGATTAATGGCCTTCCACACTTCTGTCAACGAGAGTCCAACAGTTGACTTTCCCACTCTGAACTGGTTAGTGACCAATCGGTAGCAGTCTGGAGTAGCCACCTTCCACAGTGCAATCGCCAGGCGCTTCAACGACAGGGCAGCTCTCATTCTCGTGTCCTTACGCTGCAGGGCTGGGGCGAGCTCATCACACAGTCCCATGAATGTGGCTTTCCTCATCCAAAAGTTCTGCAGCGACTGCTCGTCATCCCAGACGTGCATGACGATGTGATCCCACCACTCAGTGCTTGTTTCCTAAGCCCAAAAGCAGCATTCCACTGTGGTCAGCACCTCCGTGAATACCACAAGCAATCTCGTGTCATAGCTACTACTCGTGGTGAGATCAATGTTGCACTCCTCTTGCCTTTGTAGTTTAAGGAATAACTCCACTGCCACTCGTGATGTGTTAGTGCGAGCAAGCAACATATTGGTCAACAGTGCGGGATCCATTCCTGCAGACCGAAGAAGCAGAGCTGAGCGCACAGTACACCAATCATTGAAAGATGGCGCCAAATGCAGACGGAAGCACAGGGATTGCTGGGAGGCGAAGCAATCCATCACAGGGCATTGGAAGAGGACCCAGGATGCCCTGCAACTCCCTCTGTCTTCCCACAACTCTTAGCAGCAGAAGAGGAAGAGATATGCTGTGGGATAGCTGCCCAGAGTGCACCGCTCCGAATACCACTGCAAGTGCCGCAAATGTGAAAACGCTATTGCACAAGCAGCTGACAGTGTGAACATACAAGTTGATACAACAGTGGTTTCTCGTCAGTGCTCTCTGAGCAGTGCTGTAACCGCCGGTGCTGTAACTCTGCCAGTGGAGACATACCCTTAGGCTCCTAGATAGAAGTGGCCCAATCTTCCGCGGTGCTGAGCATTTGCAGTACCCACTGATCTCTGAAAAGTCAGGTTGCTTTTATTCAGGAACCAAAATATAGATTTAGGAGCTGAACCTTAATCATGCAGGTTTCAAAATTTGGATCTATGTTCTTAGCATTTTGTTCACTGGCATTACACTCTGAGCAGTAATACTGAACCAAAAGAACACCTAGTTTAATACACATCCTCTGAATATGTGGCCCTGCAAGAACAAAAGATATTTTTCGTTATTGTTCCAAGAGCTGCTCCTTTCTGGAAAAGCTGAAATAAAGAGGTGGAAACACAAATGTGTCCATGCTATAAACTTTAAAAACTCATTTCTATTTCACTTTCCCAGCAGAAGAGATTTCCCTTACTGACCTTTGCGAGCGGGGTCCAAAACTTTTCCAGAATTTCCCAGCATTACAAATGACATATTAACATCAGCTGTAAAACACGTTCACTTTCACATTCACCAAGAATAACCTGCTATCTTGAAATCTACTGCAAGTGACATCCCTATGACTATTTATACTCCTGAAATGAGTGCTAGCACTTGTTCATGAATAGACCAGTATGGCAGCACTAGAAATAGTGTAACTTTAAAGACAGCATGAAAATTTCATGAATCAGGATCTTAACTCCAGCTCATTATGAAGTGGTTGGAAATAAATACACCGCATGAAACCATCATAGGAGATACCAGGCCTTCCTTACCAATCTTATCAACATCCTCAACGCAAAGCCCTAGCCAACTCTACAAGAAGGAAATGCATCATTGTAATGTTAGCTTCATGCCACTTGCAAGTACCTGCTAAACAAAAAGCTTTATTTTGTTTAACATCTACTGCCTGAATAAAACTTTACAGGACGAAATACTAAGATGAAAGAGTTAAATTATACCTAAGAGCAGATGCGGAAGAGAGACATCAAAGAGGTGTAGGCTAGGGAAATAAACTGGGGTTTTTTAATTGAGAGATTTCCTGAAATGCAGAATTGATAATGTGAAGAGATACAGAAAGTCAGCACCAGACGGCAAGAGCAGAAGACTTTCATATAAAAAGATGCATCACTATCCATAACTGCTATTTATTAAATGAGAAGTAGAAAATGGTTTTGCAGTTCACACACAGGAAACTGTAGGAGATATAGGTTCTATTCTTGACTGCCACTGACTTCATGTGACACTTTGTGGAAATTGCATGATTCCAATGTACCTCAGTTTCCCGTTTACTGATATTAACTTACCACAAAATAGTGTTGTAAAGATTAATGACTTCATGTTTATAAGGCACTCAAAATCCTTGGACGGATGGTGCTATAGAATGAAGAGGTTTTAGGTTGGATATTAGGAAAAACTTTTTCACTAGGAGGGTGGTGAAGCACTGGAATGGGTTACCTAGGGAAGTGGTGGAATCTCCTTCCTTAGAGGTTTTTATGGTCAGGCTTGACAAAGCCCTGGCTGGGATAATTTAGGTGGGGATTGGTCCTGCTTTGAGCAGGGGGTTGGACTAGATGAGGTCCTGAGGTCCCTTCCAACCCTGATAGTCTATGATTCTATAATTCTAACAATGTATTATCTTGCCTTTTTAAAAAAATAATATTTTCAAAAGGGACACATTCAACTTGAAATCTAGTCAATTTAACAAGACAAGTTAAAAATACTTTCAGCTCCTATACCAGCCCGATGGTCTTCCCTGCCAAATTTGTGGTTTTACAGTGTCCCTGTTATTGTCTGAAAGATGCACACAAACAAAAGAGGGAAACTAACTGGTTGACTATGCAAGGGAAATAGTGAAATTGACTATACATAAAATGCTGGCAAATGCACAAAACAAACACACTAAAAAGAAGGGTTGTTTCCCTTGCAGTCTCTTTTCGGTTATAGTGATAATAGGTATTACCTTTTATTATTAGAGGTAAGAGTGTTCATTAAGAAATGTGACTTTTTTTTTTTTTTAAATAAGTGGATGGTGTCCATGTGAAAGTGTGTATGCCCTGGTTCGAGGAGTGGGGTAAGTATTATGATTTTTTTTTACCAAACTACAAAATATGGATGCATGTTATCTGTGAATCTTAGATCTTGTCTACACTATGGGCTAAAATTGGCACCACTGCGATGGATGCAGCGGGCATCTATTTAGTGGGTCTGGTGAAAACGCGATAAGTCGATGGGAGAGCTTAATTAATCCATCTCAAAGAGAGGCAGAAGCTATGTCGACAGGAGAGTATCTCCCGTTAACGTAGCCCTAACTGCAAATGGTCTTTAAAATTCCCATTTTAAATGATCAAAAGAGTAATTCTTTCCTAATCCATGCAGGACTGGATCTTCCTAGTGTTGCTTTCAGAATCCACTCCTCTACAAGGACGTTATTATATTAGTATCATGGTGGTATCAAGAGAAACCAAATGAGACTGTGCAAGGTCGGAGAAAAGAAGCATTACCCCCATTTAACAGAATGGAGACGCAAAGAGATTACGTGCCTTGCCCAAGTTCATACAAAAAGTTTGCAGCAAAGGCGAGAATTGTGACCAGGTCTCCTAAGTCCCATCCAGTCCCACAAAACAAGGTGGGTGTTGTAGTTAAAACAAACACCTGCTCCAGCTCAGCTGCACATTATTCTCCCTAAAAAAAGGAAAAAACAACATTTGGTAAACAAATGCAGATCCACACCACCAGGGCCGGCTTTAGCAAGAGCGGGGCCCGATTCCTGGGGGCGGGGCTTGCTGCAAGCCCCGCCCCCAGGACCCGAGCCA